>NW_004797593.1:599365-612208 GCF_000002075.1 Aplysia californica
GAGAACACTTAAAACATCCATATTTTACAGCACTTTGTTTACTTTTCAGCTCAATAGACAACAAAGATACATGATGAATGTATACGCAACGGATCTTTCATGGAAGAAACTGACAGTATATACATAAACTACAACAGCCCCTTTTGACATATGTATATCTTTTTCAAACCTTTTTCGGTACTGAGCTCAAAATGCCAAAAGTAAGAGGATACATGCACTGAGCATGCCAAGGTGAACGGGTAATCTGATGTTGGAAGTCGAAAAGAAGAGATTTGGGGCGCAGGGGGGCAGTCATTCTCCAACTGTTCCTTGAGCAACTGAACTTTTTACAAATGCCAGTTACCAGAAAGCAGGGTTAGCCAATACGTTGGGATGTTTAACTTTTTATTGAAAATCCACGAGGCAGAGTACAGAGTTTTCATAGAGGGACAAAAATCTTAGAGTGTCCGGTACAGACAAACTGACTTGGCAGGTGATGTGTAAAAGACATACCCTTCCACACAGCAGTTCAAGTGGGCAGAACTCTTAGCTATCTTAGCCATCTCTCTCCCTCTCCCTCTATTGTCCACTTTAAAGACTATTAGAAACAAAAACAGTGATATTACTGGTAACAACAAAATCCATCCCACAAAACAGTAAACTGAAGGAGCTTTTAATCTGGGTCCAATGGACAACAGCTCGACACAATAAACACATTACTACTACCTGAATGGCTGGGTGGATAATGCCACTTCTCAGACCTACTTCTTTACTCTATTACTCTATTGTCTATCATCTGGCCTTTTCAAATCCATCAATGACACCATGGTGTATAAATGTCTTTTTTCTTTCTTTTTTTTTGGGGGGCAGTGTTTTACGGTGCTCGCAAATGCATAAGGTCATATGAGCGCCCGGGACATATTAAACTTTTTCCAAGTGCCAAGAATTTTTAATTTTGCCCGGGTGGCGGCCAAAGCCTACTCTTATCGATTTTAGACAACCAAGGGATCTTTAACAAGCGCAATTTGCACAAGGGCCCTCCGAGAATTTTCGCCCTTGTCCGAGACGGCTAGGTGTAGATCTTTCCTACCAGAAGATCAGGGGTGTGGCTGAAAGATAGCAGTAAGAAGGAGCCAAAGAGTAGCATAGAAAGGCTGCAGAGTATAGATGTCTTGTCTCTCATATACGTGTACAAACATAGAAATCATTATCCAGGTTTATGTTCCTTTAAACGCTATAAGGGAGATCAAGAAGTAGGGCCTCTGAATTTAATTTCAATTTGTGAGGCCGCGTGGCCAAATCAGGCGCTCGTCAAAATAATGAAAGTCAAGAAACTGGCACAATTTTCCGCAAGTTTGGATATTTTTATAAAATTTTTGTTTTTTGGCCCAACGCCTTTCCTGCCCATTGCGGTACACATTTCGGTGTGGATTTTACAGAAAAACGTTGATTACAGGCTTAAAAGACGAAAACTTTCAGTCTCCACGGACTCTCAAACTAAGGAAATAGCTCACCTTTGGCAGCCATTTTCTCGCTAATCTTACCTCTGAAACCAGGAAACCCCCACCTTCTTCAATCGCCAATATCTTGACTTGTATCCGAGATAAATCGACATTTTTTTCATCACAAGCAAGGCAAATGGACATGCTTTAGGACGATACCAATAACTCCATAAGCCCTAAAATTGACGAATGCCTGATTCCACCGCGTCGTGACATACTTATGATAGGACCAAACAAAATGGGTAGACAGCCTTTGAGCTCCCCAAAACATTCATCTTAAGAAAGGCCCGTTGGAAATGAGAACCAAGGCCATTCATTCCATAGCTCAGCACGATAACAACTGAGCTAATGGTGCGCCAAATGATTTTTTAAAAAAATTTTTACGTACATTTTGTTACGCCTTCCTTGACACAATCTAGATCTAGATCATTTAGGAGGCAGGCTTCTGATACAACTTCCCAGGAGAAAGACAGAGATACTCGATAAAACTTTCTCGCCCTCAGAATCAAACTTGAGTCTCATGCATGTGACAGCGAAGTGTCTAACCACTACACCAAAGATGAAATTAAAAAACATAAAAACAAATAAACAGAGAGAGACAGAGAGAGAGAGAGAGAGAGAGAGAGAGAGAGAGAGAGAGAGAGAGAGAGAGAGAGAGAGAGAGAGACAGAGACAGAGAGAGAGAGAGAGAGAGAGAGAAAGAGAGAGAGAGAAAGAGAGAGAGAGAGAGAGAAAGAGAGAGAGAGAAAGAGAGAGAGAGAGAGAGAGAGAGAAAAAGAGAAAGAGAGAGAGAGAAAGGGGGGGAGGGGGGGGAGGGAGAGAGAGAGAGAGAGAGAGAGAGAGAGAGAGAGAGAGAGAGAGAGAGAGAGAGAGAGAGAGTGAGAGATAAACAAGAATATAGTACTTACATTGGTCTCCCATGTTCATCTTTCTCCACAGCAGATGAGTCTGAGACACCTTCTTTTGCCATGAGCATCTTTCTGAACATGTTTACCTTGTCTGAGACCTCCTTGTCTGAGTACCTGGAAAACGGAACATGACATCTTGAGGGTACAGAAAAAGGTTGGGTTTTTTTAGTTTTAATAAGTGTTTTACAGCACTTGCAACACAATAAGGCCATATAAGTGGCGAAGATTAGAGGCGTTACAAGAGAGTAACAAACACAAAAAAGAAGGAGGGGAGATAAAGACGACAGATGTTTGATAGGAAAGAAGAAGCAAACCACACCAGGGCACAAAAAGGTTCTTATGGCACAGGTCTGCATGAAGGTGTTGAGTGTTAGTGCCAGAGCTAGGCAGACAGGGCTTTTGAAATTCATGTATTCCAAAGATTAGAATACCGATATTCTGTCAGAGAAGATTACACTGTCCTTGATTTTGTCTAAAATTACAATGAACATGTTGGTCAGGTGGAGGATTTCTGCTTCAATGGTGAAGGCCCCTGTCTCATAATTTACACAAGAAGTACCCCATAAAAGTGTAAATACTGACTAAAATTATTCAGATAGGAGTTAAGTTTCAAATGAAGGGGTGACTTAAACCTTTACACTTCTAAATAAACAAAGTATACCATACTTTGGTGCTGTTTTAGACCAATTTTTTGGCATGACAGCTACAGGAGAAGCAAGACACATTGTGTGGTTAACATCCGAAGAGCAAAAAAATAGCCACCATGACAAAAGTTATTCCCATAATACAGTATAACTCGAATACAATAAACTCTGATTCACGAAAAACTATGATTCCACCCAAGGAAACTGATTCCCTATTTCCTTTATTCAGAAAAAAATAAATCAAAATAAATCAGAGTCAACTAACACAAAAATGAACAAACCCAATAAAGCCACTTGCCAGGCAAACACCCCCCCCCCCCTTCCTCCCCCTCCCCCCCCTAAATGTGGCTTATCCTGCAACGAGGAATATCTATTCTATTCCAAGGGAACATCAATCACACCTGCCCCGTGAATCATTAAACGTAGAGCCTAGGCCTGTTGCGTACATATCACTTGCAACCAATCAGAAACCTTCTTTCACACCAACATGTGCGATGTTGACCTCCCAAATCCAGATTTAAAGATGCATTTATCCTCTCATTCCATAATTTACAGCTCAAAAGTGAACTCATCTTTCTAGAATTGATCTTCGTTCAAAAGACAGGAAATCAAGATGGCTGACTAAAGGAAGAGACTGGGTACAATGCAACTCATGAAAGAAAATGAAAACGAAGAATTCAAACATTTTAGAGGAATGAATGGAACGGTAAGAAGGAGTTACTTAATCTAACAAAAGAAAGAGCATGATGAATACTAAAACAATTTACTTACCCTTGTTCTTCCATCAATTCTTGCATCTCCATACATTTCAACTCCACTTTGCGTTTCCTCTCATGATCTAGGATTTCTCTGTTTGGTTGCTTATTGAGACCCTGGTCCAGTTTGTTCAGTTCCTCTTCTGTCTTGTAGTCCACTCGCTCTTTTTTGCTTTTAACAAAAGCCAGATTCCGCTGAACGTAGCCATTTGTCCCACTGCCCCTGGGTGTCTGAAGTCCGATGCCGTTATACATTGTGGAAGGTTAACGCCACAGAAGATAATATAGCTCCCACTTTTCACCTGTACAGAAACAAAAAGTTAATTTTAAAATCGCTCCAGCATGCAGATATGCACTGCTTTTGGGGGCTATACCGCCACATTTTTGGCTGCAGAACACTTGTAAATATGACCATTAAAACATTGAAACTAAATGGCTTCAAGAGAATTTCAACCTTAGTTAAAGAATAAAATTAAGGGAAACTACAGGGGGGGGGGGGTGTCCCTGAAACCCTCCCAGATTTCTAAAACAACACAAAATATTAAGTTACTATGCAACTACAGCTATTGTAACAATACTATAGATCAAATTAAAAAACATCAAACAGCTTAAAGACTACTAATTTGCTACAGAAAGTAAAGTAGAAATTCATTTAAAATGAACAAATAAAATGAGCAACAATTTGGTAAATTTTTACTTTCCCTCCCACACATGAACTGCTTTTGAGGATCAAAAAGGCCAAATTTTTTTTGCTGCAAATCCCACACAAACCATCACTACAACTGTCACAAACCATTTATTCCCAAGGAAACTTTAAACTTTTACTGCAAATCATCAAATTGTGGGGAAAAACAGGGGTAAGGGGGTGCTCATGCCCCTCTGTTGGTCTAAACCCCCAGATTTGTTTTCTTTTATTTTTACTTCATGATCCCTCCTGAAACCCTATGGAGTGGTCCACAAAGCCGAAATTACGATGCAGTTAATTCTAGGCTTGGTATAAAAAATTTCAAATTTAAAAACTATTAATTTACAACAGATAAGGTGAACGGACAAGAATGAGGAAAAGACAATACCTGAGCATGAGACAGGAATTAAAGTAAAATAAATAATGCACCAATAATTTAAGTAAAATAATACCCCCACTTGCACCAAAAATACATATTGAGGCAACTCAAATATCTATCGTTTCAATCCACTGTTTTAAGGAAATTGCAAACCTCTGCAAAACACTGCCACATAATAGGAATACAGGGGCGACATGCCCCCTTCTTCCCACCCCCTCTCAACCCCCCAGATGTCTAAACACATACAAAATATTAGTACGCAATTAGGCAGTCTAAAGTAAGCCTACTGATACGTTAACTAACTATAGTTCGGACGATCAAACATGATTTTAGAATTTAGTCATTGGCAACGAATAAAGTCCAACGATACTAGCCTAACAGATAAATATGAACGAGAAAAGTACTATAAAATACCCGATTGAAGAGACAGGAGTAATCATGATTTATGATCACAATAAACAGAGGTAGAAAAGACTGACCGTCACTAGTGTCACTGTCACTTGGACTTGTTGGCAAGAAAAATGAGAAGCCTAATAGGAGGTGCCCACTAGCGCTATTGGGTCAGGTCGGGTAGGGTCAAGTCAATTCGGTAGTCGGGACTAGCCAAATTGAGGGCGAAAAGCCGCCATCATAGCACAAACTGATCAACTTGGTCGGTGACCTTCAAAACAAAATGCTTTTGTTTTCAGGCCTCCAAGTCGCGCAATCGGGTGGTTTGTAGCCAATCACAACAAGGCTGAGTCATGTGTCCATGTTGACACTGCAGTGTCAAGGTCGGGCATATCCGCGCAAAATACCATCAACAATTGACAACAGTGGAGTTCATCGACATAGAGAAGATAATAGCAAAAATCGTAAATAATAAGTTAGTTAACTCCTCTCTTTGAGCCAATTAAAAAAGTGTCCCCAAAATCCAGTGGCGCCCTCTTCAAAAAAGTGCGGACATTGCAAACAGAGATACCCTACTTGTGTGAAAAACAATAGGAGCGAAACTAACAAACTGCTATTCCTTCTATTCTTCTTCTGAAGAAATGAAAGAGAGCTTCAAAACAAAGACTGCGGCTGCGTCTGAACTAATGCGCAGACTTCCGCGGACACTTTTTGGGCAGAGTGAACCAGATCTAGCTTATTTTGTTACGAACGATCTTTGATAATAGAAAGTTATCTATGTATTGTAACCCATGTTTATGGGATTCCAGGCTGCTGCAGCACTGCAATGTAACAAGGAACTGCAGAAAGGAGACCTGGAAGCCATTGAGGTTAAAGGTTTCTCTACTTTAACTTCCAGGTCGTCGGGTACAATCACGGCGGGATTGTAGTGTGCACTGGAGCCACCAGAAAACAACCCGACCCGATTGCGTTAATGGGCACCTCCCTATTACCCCAACTCAAATTCCATTTGACCCTGTTTTACACAGACAAGGTGACCAACTAAGTATAAAATAAAACAGAGCTCCTCATTTGTCACTGCACAGGTATGTCATGGTGCCATTGAATAATTTTAATCTAAAATGTCCCAAATTGAGGAAGGAGTTCTGCAGAGGGCCGGCCGACCAACAACACACTAAAGAGGGGACAATTTGAGCGGGTGTGTATACAAAAATTTTGATTCAGTATTTTGCAAAATTTTACAGCACCCTCCTTTTGTCGGCATTTTAATTTTATTGTTTTTGCAACCCCCCGTCCCCTTCAAAAACTGAAGTCCGATATTTTCAATAGTCGACAGAAGAAGGTAATGGCAGATTCCACACTACTCGAATTTGTCCTCGACTGGAGCTGTCAAATGTGCAATTTACTCTACAAAATTAGCTTGTCTAGAAATCTAGTCGTCAAATTTACCAAAATATAAGTCATCAATTGGATTCTCTGCGACTGTTAAGATTCCCGCGTTTAATTGTGATGTGCTTTTTTCATAGCCTCAGGCATGTTTCGCGTTGGTCCATAGCCCTAACCCTACTAACGCAATCCGAATTAAACGCAGGAATCTTTTAAAACTCTTGTCCGGCATCTGTGCTGAAATGCGAATCTTATCAGCAACCGATTACGTCGGACCAGAAAACAACCCGACCCGATTGCGTTAATGGGCACCTCCCTATTACCCCAACTCAAATTCCATTTGACCCTGTTTTACACAGACAAGGTGACCAACTAAGTATAAAATAAAACAGAGCTCCTCATTTGGCAGGCCGCCGGGGTCACTCAGTGTGTACTGTTAGTGTACAGCGTGCACGCCGGGAAACCTGTGTTTTCGCCATGAATACCGTGGGAGTGTGTTAATCGATGATGAAAATAACGCTCTAGGATATATCTTTCATAGATTTCTATTTATAAAATGTTACAAACACATGAATAACCCCCTCTCACAATCTGATAAGACATTACGAGTAGTTACGTCCATTCGAAATAACTTTTTAGACGCTCTTGTTGCTATATGAATTACCTGAGGCCTGAGGTTCGAATGGGGATAAAAAATAATAGGTCAATTTCCTAATGTTTTGCACTCAAACAGTTCTTTGTACCTGCACAATGGTATTCAAAACTATAAACAAGCTTATTTTTTATCATTAGTATAATTTCATACAAAATCAAGCTCATTTGAAATGTTTTGTATAGAAAAATGGAAGTCTTGTTTCCTGACTATCTTTTCAAGCTCCTCATGGCTAAGTGGGTCAATTTCTTAGTTCTATAATTTCATTGGACAAACACCTAGAGCTACTAATTTGGTGTGTTTTGAAAGAGACGTATGCCTCGATTACGAACCAACGCAGGCGGTTCTAGAAGAAGGCCACAAATGCACACAAACTCTAAGCCTCTAAGCAGACTGACGCACACACACTTGACCTGCGTGAATGGGGATCCAACGCGGGACCTGATTCCTGAATTTCACGTGAGATGATGCCCGGCGCACGTGCGCTGATCCAGGAGCTAGACTGACTCGGGACTAGAACACAGGCGAGGTGCTGAAATAGGCTTATCGGGCGACATAAACCCGGCCCCCCGAGGGTTAACAATTGCCGGATTCTCTACTTGACTCATCTAAGTCTAATCTAAGTGCACCAACTCTTCAGATAGTTTGCTCAGTTGACTCTGTCACAATAAGTGCCAGCCCTCTGTGGAACTCCTCCCCAAATAGAAAACAACATCAACATTTATTTTATTTATGATGCTTTCCATTCCTGGTTTCCAGATTCATTCATGATAAATTAATGATTACTCTCACAGTAAATCTCAGTCTCAACCTTCCCGGTGGTCCTCCGCACCTCGTCAAAATCACTTCATTTCGACCACTGCAAATACTCATTCAACAGCTTGGTTCTCATCATGTCTAATGCCAAAGGTAGCCATCATCACTGGCACCATGGAAAACAAGCTTACTCACACACACAACCAGTAACACATCAGAGCTTGTCTGGTCTTGGGTGAGTCAGTCCTAGTCCTGAGTTGGCAGACAAAAAAAGCAACCACAGGCCAGAAGAACGTCTCGGTTCATACCCAAGGCCTCCCATACCCAATCAACATGTCTGCGTAACCAGATCTACTGATGACAGTTATGATTCATCCATTACTTACTGAAACTCGGGGAATGCAAACACGTTCACCAAAAGTGTTCAACAGCAAGTCGTGAACAATCTACCTGCCTTACAACAGGGTATACGCAGTCGCCATTGTTGCTTTGCTTATCGTTTGCCAATGATTATGGATACCGGATATGCCAGTTAGCATCGTAGAAGCCAAACAGAAACTAAATTATCAAACTGGAGGTAAATCTGCATCCCAGTCCTGTATGCTACTTGAGAATCAAAATACAATTAGTAACAAATTTAATAACTAAGAGTAATCGAGATGCTAAATTTACTCAAACAGTTCCAATCAAAAGTTCACCCAGAAACCAATCTTTTTCCGATAACTTTTCCATATAATCCAATCAGGCATGCTCGTCTGTGCTTAGCTTATCGATTTCCAATGCACAATGCACGCTCTTCACTTCATTCAAGGCCTACTCTGCATTTCGCAGTTCGCAGGTCATGCCACAGCTGCTCTGGCACAGAACCTGAAAATGAGTGGTACAAAAATAAATAATCAATTACTGCTCACCTCAACCTTCTCTTTGTCTTGACTTTTAACTGGTTTCTAATTGTCAAACGGCATCACCCGAGAAGATTTGCACTTCTTTAACATCCAATTGAACATTTATTGCCTATTCTTTTCGCTACAAGCAGAGTGCTCGCCGAAGACACCACCTGGAGAATTTACTACTACAGCAGCACTGTTTCGCTCACGCACTGCCGCTGCTCTTGCTTCGTCAACACAACTGCCATGACTCACTTTGGCATTATTAATCATTAAACATTGTTGCAGATTTATTCGTGACTGTGCGATCGCTACAAAAACTTTTACTGCCACTTCTTTTGCTCACAAACATGTTTGTTTTTGTTTTTGTTTTTGTAAAGTGTTTTACGGCACTCGCAACTGCATCAGATCATATGAGCGCGCGGGACACACCTAATATTTTCAGTCGGTAGGAAATTTTGAATTTTGCCCGGGTGGCGGCCGACGCCTAATCTAATCGATTTTAGACCACCAAGGGATCTTTAACGTGCGCAACTTGCACACGGGCCCTCCGAGATTTTTCGCCCTTGTCCGAGAAGGCTTGGTGTAGATCTTTCCTACCAGAAGATCAGGGGTGTGGCTGAAAGACGTACAGCAGTAAGAAGAAGCGAAGGAGTAGCAGTAGAAAGGCTGCAGAAAGAATCAGGAGCCCAGAGGAAGGGGCAAAGGAGGTGAAGGGGGTGGGGGCAGAAAGAGGAGACGAAAGCAAACGACAGAACATTGCTAGAGAGCAGGAAATGAGGTGAAAGGAGACAAATTTAGAGAAGAAAATGTTTCGGTCGCTACCCGGATTCGAACTCGGGACCTTTTGAATGAGAGGCCAACACCTTAACCTTTAGGCCACGAGAGCCCCCCCCCCCCCCCCCCCCCCCACACACACACACAAACATGTTCACAAAGAAAGCGACAGAAACGCAATAATTAATAAGAATTGGAAGTGCATGTACATAATAGCCTACATGTATGTATTACATATAACCAGTGGTGGAAAGAAACGCAGACCGAATGAAATCTTTGAAAAGGAATAGTGGGATACTAGCAGAGAGCTTCTGAAAGGCCGAAGAAAACACCGTAAAACCCTTTCATCAAAAAATGGGGAAAAATCAAAACGGAAAAAAAAACCTTTTGGAACTGTAAGTAGGTTAGTTATGAGCGGACGATTTTTATTTTTATTTTTCTTCTTATTTATTTATTTTGCTGTTTTTGTTTTGTTTTGTTTTGTTTTTGTGGAGGGGTGTTTTTTTTACTTTGGGTAGGGGTAAGGGGAGGGGGGGGGGCAGTTTTCCCTATATTTGCCTCCTCTGCACCGTTTTTTTTTTTCAGGTCTGTTTTCCCTTCCATAAAGGTGTGTCTACCTATGAGTCGATTCAATAATAACCTAATATCATCTTTTATTGGGATTTATCTATGGGAAGCAATAAATGTCTGTTGTTAGTAATGTGGACAAAGTGGTTATAAGTATGTCCGTGCTTGTATTGTGCGGTCAAAAATTCCTGGCGCTATATGTCCTACTTATGTCAAGTCTCTCTCTCTCTCTCTCTCTCTCTCTCTCTCTCTCTCTCTCTCTCTCTCTCTCTCTCTCTCTCTCTCTCTCTCTCTCTCTCTCTCTCTCTCTCTCTCTCTCTCTCTGTCTGTCTCTGTCTCAGTCTCTCTCTCTCTCTCTCTCTGTCTGTCTCTGTCTCTCTCTCTCTCTCTCTCTCTCTCACACACACACACACACACACACACACACACACACACACACACACACACACACACACACACACACACATACACACACACACGCACACATATCTAATTACACGACGCCATTCTTATCTTTTAAAGTCTTTTGCGTTAACCATTCTTAAGAAATTGCCTGTGCCACTGCTTTGGATCTAATTAATAGTTCTTATCAACGGCAGAGAGCGCAACATGTGTAAAGGTTGGTTCAAAGCAACATCACGGAACGGCTTTCGTTTGCTTTTCATATTAACCGATTCAGTTTGACTTTATCTTGTTGTCTTGTGCTTCTTCCGGCCCATTCAGTTATTCAGAAATTGATCATAACTCCTATGGTTGAATTGGGCCTTTAGTAGTCGGGTGTATAACTTTACTCCCCCATATTCTCCAGCAAGTCGGTAACTCGGTTACAGTGTGTGGTCACTTGATTAACAAGACACATGACCATCATCATCATCATCATCATCATCATCATCATCATCATCATCATCATCATCATTGTGAGAGATCTGCAGCTGACATCGGTGGTCATAGTTCTTCATTCTTCATTCATTCATTTGTTCGGTTGCTTTTAAAATACAAAAAACATGATAAATATTAAAACAAAACAGAACAAAAAACAAACAAACAAACAAAAAAACACTCTCCAAGTAGGTTACTCTGTGTCTAGGCCTACATCTGTCTCGTTTGCCTTCAATTTTGCAACTGCATGGGAGCCAGATGTCCAAGGCATTTATGTCCTCACATATTCAAATGTCTCAGAAACTGCATTTTGTATTTCGCCCTTGTTGTTGTTGCTGTTGTTGTTGTTGTTGTTGTTTTTGTTGTTGTTGTTGTTGTTAATGTTATTGTTGTTGTTGTTGTTGTTTTCAGTGAGCCGCTCACGTGGGCTTCTGCGAGTACCAGACCTTCCAAAGGGAGCTCTCGTGGCCTAGAGGTTAAGGTGTTGGCCTCTCGCTCAAAAGGTCCCGGGTTCGAATCCGGGTAGCGACCGAAACGTTTTCTTCTCTAAATTTGTCTCCTTTCACCTCATTTCCTGCTCTCTAGCAATGTTCTGTCGTCTGCTTTTGTCCCCTCTTTCTGCCCCCACCCCTTCACATCCTTTGCCCGTCCCTCTGGGCTCCTGATTCTTTCTGCAGCCTTACTGCTCTTCCTTCGCTACTTCTCACTGCAGTCTTTCAGCCACACCCCTGATCTTCTGGTAGGAAAGATCTACACCTAGCCTTCTCGGACAAGGGCGAAAAATCTCGGAGGGCTCGTGTGCAAGTTGCGCACGTTAAAGGTCCCTTGGTGGTCTAAAATCGATAAGAGTAGGCTTCGGCCGCCACCCGGGCAAAATTCAAAATTTCCTACCAACTGAAAATATTAGGTGTGTCCCGCGCGCTCATATGACCTTATGCAGTTGCGAGCGCCGTAAAACACTTTACAAAAAACAAAAAACAAAAAAGACCTTCCAAATTGAGATTTTTTTTAATTTCCAAAAAAAAAAAAAATTCGCAGCAGTCTCTTTAGAAACCACCCATTTTCTTTAGTGATTGTCCAGCTAGAAGAGATTGAAGGTTCTTATCTGAATCTGCTATTAAGACTGTCATCGGCATAGATCTAGTTCTATCAGATGTTATTAATTCTTTCCCAATTCACTTTGAGATCTGGACATTTTACCAGGACTGTTTCACTGTCTAATGTTAAAGAGATCTGTTGACATAGCGCATCCTTGCGCGACCCATCGTTTAGGCCTAATCTCTTATTTATTCGCTTTCCTTTCCATCATGTCCTACAGCAATGCTTTAGTCCCAGCACAAATTTCTAATAATATCTTAATTAGATATTACTAATAATTCTTCTTCTTCTTCTTCTTCTTCTTCTTCTTCTTCTTCTTCTTCTTCTTCTTCTTCTTCTTCTTCTTCTTCTTCTTCTTCTTCTTCTTCTTCATCTTCGTCTTCTTAGTTGAGAAAATATTCCGATCAAGGTGGGATGTAAGTCTTTTACGTCCCGTTACTGGAGACTCGGGTCCGTGTAGATCCACTCTTGTGTCGAGGCCTCTCGTGTTGAGTGATCGCAGAGCAGCGCAATGCACATATTAGTGCGTCACTTGTCTCTGTCAGTGCCGACAGGATAAATCTATAAAGGTTTTACAGAATCTACAACGACAATGTCCT
>NW_004797593.1:612308-621703 GCF_000002075.1 Aplysia californica
CCTTCTTCTTCTTTTTCTTCTTCTTCTATCCCGTGGTTGGGGCAACCGTGGGGGCATCACTACCTCTGAAAACCAGCTCTCGCCATATCTTTGTCCTCTGCTTTCCTCAGATTGTCAATCATCGTCTTTCCTGTCCTCTCTGTAATGTTGTCCTCCCATCTCCTTCTCTGCCTCCCTCCATGTCTAGCTCTTCCTAAAAAAAAAGCTCATAATGTTGATCTTTCTCGAAAGCATTTGAATGATATAAATAAATACAGATCTTTCTTTCTGACCCAAGCTATTGAACAAAAAAATTAAAAGAGAAGAATAAAAAGAACGGTGTTGTATCAGGGGAACCAGCAATGCCATGATTATACTTATACTTGTCAAAGTAAATATCCACCTACGAGAATACACGTAACCTGCAGTAGTTTGTTTTTTAAATTTTTATTTTGAACTTGATCTACATATTATCTTATATTTTTTTCTTCTTAATTTTTCATGTCTTGCCAACTTGATGTTTCGCCGAAATATTAATGTGGCCAATAAACTTGATGTACCATAGCGTTGTGTCGTCTCCATAGATGTAACCATGTAACTCTATGGTCTTCTCCACTGACCTAAAACTATCTTTTTAGGTCAGTGGTCTTCTCAGAGAGTTATATTTTAGGCCTAGTGTCTCTGGTCTTCTCTCACAATTCACCGAGATATGCCGGGTTGGGGTTCTTTGCTAAGACAAGGAACAATTTTGAAAACACCGTTCCGTACTTCTTCCTTTCAAAAAACATTCCTGCATACTCATAAGTCCAGTGTCATTGGTTATTTCACCTTTCTGTGTAAAATAGATAAAGAATGCTTAGCTTTTCCCCAAAAGTAGCAAACCGAGAGCGAGAGTCCTGTTTTGTACAAGGAAGCGTAGGCCTATCTGAATAGAAAAGCGTGGCACACTAAGGCGCACTTCACTTCCGTTGCCTGTTGTCTGCTACGCTCATCGCTCAAACTGAAATCAAAACCAAACAGCACTAAACAGCCTGGAACAGTGGAACCAGGGCCCAGGGCCTTTTGTTTCCTTTTACTATAAAAGTAGAATTTACTTTGTCTCCTTTGTTTATTTGAGACAGAATGGCCTATTCAGCTACACAACGGAGCCAAACAGTGGTTCCGTGTGCCCCTTCTCAGCAAGTTGATGACTTGATTTTTACTCCAGCGTCCTTTGATTTCTCTGCTTCACAAATTATGAAGTCCCAGTCACAGAGACCCCCAACGTCTTTTGGAATTTTTGCTTCTCAAATAAAGAAGTCTCAAAGATTTCAGCCACCCAAGCGCTCCAGTACCCCTTCTGCCAAAAGCAATGTTGGCTCAGGTCTGTCATTGTCATTTTGGCGGTTTTCTAGTTTGGAATTTTTATTCAGACTTCACTACTTGGGGCTTTGGGAGTGAGTGGTGAAAAGCAGTTTAACAGATTCAGGCAATCCTTAGATTTCCACCACTTCTAAAATCTAGATTCTAGAATCTATTGTTTTCTGGAATGCTGTTCTCTCACTATTTATTCCAATATGTTGCTACACCCCATGGGAAAACGCATTCCAATAAACTTGATTAAGTAGAAATGTGTGTAAATTTGAAACAAACAAAAAAGCATCCTGTTTATTTATTTTTTATTTCATTTTATGGAACAGATCTGATTGGAGGAGGAGTTATTCGTGGAACTAAGTCAAAGGACTTTATGTCCCAACAAGCACCTGACAACAGACAGTTCCAAAGCATGTGAGTTCAGCTTGTTTTTACCGTTCTTTGAGATTCTTTTTTTCTTCTATTTTTCCAGTTGGTGCAAGGTGGATGAGGTTTTAGGAGGGCATCTATGAAAAATCCAATGCCTACCATAGAGAAGGAGCTGGGTCGCTTGGTTGAAGTTATTGTTCATTCCAAAAATGTTGGCAGAGACAATAATCCAAAGTAAATATCATATTACGTACATGTATGCATCTGAGCATTGATACTCGTTCATTAGAGGAACTGCACATTTTGCCACCACGCAATAATTAATAACTCTTCAGTCCTGCCAGTTTGTTCTACATGTTTCAATGTGAGGTACCACAACAAGTGTTCTTGGTAACAAGTTTTAATAGTTCTATCTTTTGCATATATCGACTGCTTAGTGTAAGACTCTACCATACACCTTTTTTGAAAAGTGACGTATGATGGAGTTTTACACATCATGTGGGGCAGTGCTACTGACTGAAGTGTCTTTAGGCCATTCCCAAAGGAGTGATATTAACCATGTTCTTATGCACAGTAGAATTGTAATTGCAAATAGGCTTGATTCATCAATGCCATGCTCATAACTGTGCCTGAACTGCAACATGGAACAGCTGCTTCTTCTTTCCTAATTCTTACTATCATCATTTTCCTCTACTTCTTTTGTATGTTTTTCACACTCTTGTGAACCGCTACTTCCGGGGTGCCTTGATAGTCGAAGCAGACTTTATGCTGTTGAAGCTGGAGAGGTGAGCAGAGTAAGCCTGATTCCCTGTAAGGACTTCTCTGTTGACATCCACCACTTGGCGCTCAAATGACCTTATTATGCAGTAGCGAGCGCCATAAAACCTCTACTAAAAACTAAAGGAGTTTTACACTGAACTGTCAATTAGATACTACTTAAATTAATTTCTTCAACTTATCGTTCATCATACAGTTTCTTTGTATTCCCCCAGGACGCCAATGCTGTACAACAGTGTGGAACATACAACAGCCTCAACAGATATCTTCTCTCCTGCCCCTCTTAGGATTCCAGGTATTTTCAGCGATGAATACTTTACTTTTGCAGCGCCAGACAGAGAGTATGACACCCCCCCCTGCTTTGAGCTGCAAAAATTTATAAGTACAAATTAAAATGCACGTTCACAGTGTACCAACTAGCACATTGAGAATTTTTGCATCATTTTCAAATTATTTTCAGGACTTTAGTGGTGGGAGATGTATGCTAAAGCACTTTGTTACCAATAAAAGAGTCCTATATTGAATTGGTACTTTAAGTGGTAAGTGATAAGTGATTAATTTTCTTTGTGTCATGTTCTTACGATGTATTCAGTGCTTCTGACACTGGGTGTATTGCCCTGATGATTGATTCATTCAAAGCTCTTTCATTACCTAATTCTTGTTTCTTCAACAGGTAGCAATATCCAACTGAGATCTATAGACGAAATTCATATCCTTTACTCAAAGAAGAGGAACGTGACCTTTGATTTTGTGCCTATCATCTTTTATACCTTTCTATGGATTATTTTTTTCAGTTTACCTGACAACTTTTCCCAATGGTCTTCTATAGGTTTCCATCTTAACCATGTTGAAAAATACAATCGACAATAACTAAGCACATCTTCAATGGTATCTGAGACCAGTTTGGCATTTGTATTGTATGCGTGATATTTGAGAGTTATTTGGCATTTGTATTGCGTGCATTTATACTAACACTGTGAAAATTGCTAATGCAAGCGTAAAATAAGTGTTCTTCTTATGCTTTTTGGAAGATTTCTTTGTCAGTAGAGATTCTGACAGCTGGTGCTCCTCCTCTGAAATAACCTCTACTGTTTGAACTTGGGCAGAGACAAGAAAACAAAAGCCTAAGGAGGTTGTTTAGTTATATTCCTTGACCACCCAGTACCATCTAGGTTCAGAAATGTCTTCACCTTTCCTTTCTTCAATGTTCTTCAGTCCATGGTGATGGATCAGGTAAGTAAAACCGAGCAGTGTTTTTGTTCTGTTAATTCTAAAATAAGAACATACTATCTGAAGTCTCCTATTTTTGCTCTCAAAGTCTCATCAGACCCTTGACTTTTGAAAAGACTCTTTTCAACATGGCTGTAATTTTATAATGAATATAGGTTTTTATACGAGCAAATGTACTGGATAAGTCATATGTATAGTACTACTTTATGTTTAAACTATACGTGTAAGTACTTAGAACAACTGGAGAGAGAAACATTCTTTAGAGGACACTGCTGGAGAACTACAGCTTGTGGCGGTATTATAAACATGTATAGTCAAACCTGTCCTAGACAATCACCCATTGTTGAGGAGAAAAGTGATTATATTTGACAGGTGGTCTTCTTGGTCATCGTCATTTATTTTAATATAGAAAAAAAATCAAGGGAGTATAAGTGGTTGTTTGTACAGGTGATTGTCTTGTGCAGGTGGTCTTCTAAGCAGGGTCCACTATAATATAATATGTATTTCGGCTATCAATTTCCCTTTAACAGGTAATCACATATCACCCTGACAACTGGGAGACAGTACATAATTATATAATTATACAAAGCCTTCTGCCATGTCTTAATTAATATGTGAAGGACACATGCGCCCTCAACTCCCCGCTTGGCTTCACAGAAGAAAAAGGAAATATTGGTGGTCAATAGTTCTTTTAAGTCACAATCTTGATTTAATATTATCTGCACGAAAAGGTTCCCTCAATTCATTCAGCTCTTTCTGTGCATTTGCAGGTGTTGTACTCTGATAAATCCGTCGTTGTGTCTGCCCCCACGGGATCAGGGAAAACTGTGGCTTTTGAGCTGGCGATCGTTCGACTATTGCTGAAGACTGACGGGGCTGGGCAACAGGACAAGATTGTGTATAGTAAGTTCACGCCGTTTTCTGTGAAACTGGGGATGGGGGTACTATTTAAGAAAATATTGTTACTTTATAAATTACGTTATGAATTCATTTACTATCATATTATCATCATTACTATTATTAATTTTTAAATATATTATCATTACTATTATTATTAGTAGTAGTAGTAGTAGTAGTAGTAGTAGTAGTAGTAGTAGTAGTAGTAGTATCATTATTATTATTATCATTATTATTATATTACATGATTTGGTCATTTTGCTATGTATGAGCATACACCAGTCCTGTATCCCAACTTCTACCCAGCACACTAAAGAACCACAATTTACTTACATGTTAGTTATTTATGTTATTGTTTGTTTTTAAAGTAATCACTGGGCCAAGTGCCCTGTTCTAAAAAAAAACTTGATTTCTTATGACACTGGCTTGTATTTTGCCTAAAACCAAAGCAGTCTTAACAGGCTGACGTATTGCAGCGTGTGTATTTTTGCAGTGTCTCCAATGAAGTCCTTGTGTGGAGAGAGATTTCAAGACTGGTCCACCAAGTTTACCTGTCATGGGCTCAATTGCCTGGAACTGACCGGTGATACAGAGCTAGATGACTTGTCGGAACTGTTTGCCTCAAATCTCATTTGTACCACTCCTGTCAGTTTTATTTGTGTGTTTTGTTTGTTGGTTGTTGTTTGTTGTTTTGTTTGTTTGTGGGGGTTTTTTTTTGCTTTTGTTTGTCTTTTTTTTGGTCTTTTTTGTTTGTTTAAACAATTGGGCTAATCTCAGTGGGCATAAGATGTTTTAGTTTTATATTGCAACAAAAAGACAACGCTTTCTCTGTCATCCAGAAGGTGATCATCATTAAAATTTATGACCAGAATCACAAGAGAGCCTTGTAGTAGTCATGGTAACTTGTTCAACATTGTCATCATTTCAGACAAATGTTTCATTCTGAAAGATTTATTTGATCTATCATTTTAATAGATATCAATCTCATTGCTTTGAAAATGATATCGCTGGTTGTCTGTCTTTTGTTTCCAGGAGAAATGGGACAGCATGTCGAGAAGATGGAAAGACAATAAGATGTTGTTTCAACAAATCAAGCTATTCCTCATTGATGAGGTATTGTCGTCCATGCATGGGAGAGATGTACTTATTTTTTCACAATGATGTATTTCAGGCCCCATTGGAAAATGCCACTCAGTTACTGTAGCCTACTCTCTTTTCCCAATTTCTGTTCTTGGTTTCTTTTTTGTCTTTGTAAATTGTCCCAAAGGATTGTCATTCTCTTTTTTCTTTTAGTTTCACTTTTCTCCCCGCAGGTTGTAGTGAATTACATTTAGTGAGAATGTTGGACATTGTTTCATACATATATATTGAAAGGGCCTGCAGTATGGTGTATTGACAAATGCAGAGCATTCAGTTATTGGTTTTAAACTGTTGCTGAATATGACCATGAATATAAGAGGCTGAGAGTTGGGAAGAATGCTGTTGGTTTTTACTTTTAAAATAAAATGTCTTTCATGAAATCGTCTATGACTACTTGGGGATTCTTAAAGTATTGACTTGATTGGTCCCAAAGTAACTAGCCGAAAAAACAACTTAGGTGTCGGGGTTTTGGGTATAAAAAAACTCAACAACGCTACTCCTCACTTGGTGAATCTGACGAAAGACTGGGTCCGAAGGCTCTGCTGGAAAGTGTTGCTGCTTTTTTCACATAATGTTGACCTTGCTCCATCAGTTCCTTCGTTTTAGGCTCCCAAAGCAATATTTAGCTGGAAAGAAATTCAAAAATGATTTTGATTTTATCCCAAATGTTGAGTTGAAGTATGGCTGCAGTCTTTTGACCAGGATTTTTCCTAGAAGATTGAGGGGGGGTGTTCTCTAATGAGCCGCTTGGGAAAGACATGAGTTCCATGGGGGCGCTATGTTTAAAAGCAGCTGCATGGTGTCACTATGTAAAGGCAAATGTGGTTTAAATCCATGTGAAATTGGTTGTTGTTGCTTTTTTGGTCACCATCGTACTTTACTTTTGGTCAGCCGAGATAGTTACTCTACTTAGATATGTATAGTAGGCCTACTTATATCTATATGTGCAGAGCTTTCTATGTGCAGTTATGTTCTAAGTTCCAGTGACAAAATTCCCTCCTCCCATAGGTTCACATCCTGAATGACCCCAACAGAGGGGCCACAGTGGAGGCTGTGGTCAGCCGCATGAAGACTCTGCAAACTTCCTGTCACTCGGCCACCAGCAACCACATACGCTTCGTCGCTGTCTCTGCCACCATGCCAAACTACAACGATGTACACAAAAGCTTTTCTTGTTCTTTGGTTTTGTTATGTGGTATAATTGTTGTTTGAAAGAATGTTCGAAATGTTAGGACTTTTTAGAATTTTTTTTACGTAGAGTGTATTGTTTTATTTATTTCAGAATGATAGATGCCTGTAGCGAATGGTATATTTATATTGCATTCTTTATTTCTTTCTCCTGAAAAATTCATTCACAGATTTATTGTAGTAAATTCTAAAGTGATCATGGATAAGCCAGGTAGGGCAAATGTACGAAGAAAAAAAAGTGAAATGTGAAAGAGGAATTGTGGGAGTTGTGGGGGGGGGGGGGGTGACTTATTTTTTCTGATTTACGTGTATGTAGGAGCACCATCAACTGTATTTGTGAGGCAGCGTGGTGGAATCAGGCTCTCGTCAATTTTTGGGTATGTAGAGTTATTGGTATCATCTTAAAGCTTGTTCACTTGTCTTTATTTGGATTAAATAAATATTCATTTATCTTTTATACAAGTCGAGATATTTGCGACAGAAGTAGGTGGGGGTCATCTGTTTTCAGATGTAAAATTAGTGAGAAAATGGCCGCCAAAGGTTAGTTATTTCCTTAGCTTAAGAGTCCGTGGTAACTGAAAATTTTAATTTTTGTGCCTTTAATCAACGCTTTTCAGAAAAATTCACACAGAAATGAGTTCTTTAATTGGTATGAAAGGTGTTGAGCCAAAAAACAAAAATTTGATAAAAATTCACAAGCGTGCGGAAAAATGCAAGTTTGTTCACTTTGATTACTTTGAAAAGAGCCTGATTCCACCACGCTGCCTCACTTTTGTCTGCCCTTCTGTTTTTTAATGTTATCAATCAAAGAGGAGCTCCTGACTTTGAAGACTTAGTGGTTGAAAGAAATTGTCAGTGATTTTCTATAGCTAATATATATTAATGAAGTCGTTGTTTTATCCATTTGAGCCCTTGTCTCTTGAACTTTCAGGGATGGTGCCTGAGGTCCTTATAGATTTACCGTCACCTCACACTAAGTGTGCATTCAGTGCACAAATAGTTATATGATGCTTTGGTCCTTTGCGTAAAAAGTGTTACCTGTTTGCTTCAGATCACCGACTGGCTGAGTACACCAAGCAGACCAGCTGTGTCTTTCAAGTAAGATGTTGGTTGTCTCAGTACCCAAGAGAGTGGAGTTTGTCAATGAGTGACTTTTTCCTTCAGTTCTTGTATCTGTTTAGTTAAAGGTTATGAACTCGGTTTTGACTCTTTTTACATCTTTATCTTATATCCTGGGCAAATATTGTTTTAGAAAAGAAAAAATATTAGTAGTCGCATCAGAAGCAAATATACTCGGGGAATGGGAAATGAATATTATAAAATGTTGTTACAAGTAATTTCTTTTGACCGTCTCCCTCTTCGTGAGAACTGTTGACGTGTTTTAAGTACAGATCTTCCTTTTTTGTAAGTTTCTCAAAAAAACAACGTTGTTTTTTTCCAAACGTATAAATCTCTGTCTAATACCGCCACTTTTCTCCATTAGACAATGAGTGGCCATCTTAGACAGGATCGACTATGCTTGTATACTGCCAAGTAATGATTCCCCTCTTTGTGTTTCAATTAGGAATTTTTATTCCTTTTTGCAAGTCTCTCAAAGAGCCCGGTTTTTATTTCAAATGTATAAATATCTGTCAAAAACGCCACTTTTCTCATTGAAAATGAGTGGCTGTGTTAGACAGGCTTGATTGTACTTGTATACTGCTAAGTAATGATTCCCCTCTTTGTTGTGTGACAAATAGCCTGGAAGAAAAGTACCGGCCCGTCAAACTGGAGAGAGTTGTGATGGGGTATCCCTTCAAAGAGGGGACCTCTGAGTTCCGCTTTGACATGAACCTTTCGTATCGGCTCAGGGCCATCATTGACAACTACTGCCATGGGAAACCCACTCTAGTGGTAAGGATGTTCTTACCTCGAAAGCTTGTTTGTTTCTTAATTATCTTTTTTTACTTTTTTAGTTTTCCAAATTTACCTTTACAAAATACTTTGCCTGCATGCTTTTGTACGTCATTCAAATATTGCATGCACAATTTTTGCATCAAACCTTTTTTTTATTGGTTCTAAAAATTTAACTTTACAAAAGATTTTGTATGCTTTGTGGGTCATTCAAATACATGTATTTGCATGCATTTCTTTCCATTCAGTGTTTCTGAGTCTAGGTAGAAATTCTCTTTTGCTTACTTTGTTTCCTGTTTTACTAACATGTCTTTCAAGTGCCAAATTATGGTGAAGATGAATATTTACTCTCTTCAGTTTCTTAACAACTTTTTTATTTTCATGTGGGAAACTATAATGTAAATAACAAAACATTGCGTCATGGGTAAACAGTTGAGGTAACTTTTTCATCACTTTTCCACACTGCACAGCAGTTTTACTTTTTTGGTTTAGAAATCTGATCCATCTGGTGATCTATTGCTTGTTGTTTGCTGTCACTCCAATCGTCGTCGTCGTCGTCTTATTATTAT
>NW_004797593.1:621803-625221 GCF_000002075.1 Aplysia californica
TGTGTATGTGCATGTGTGTGGGTGTGTCTGTGTGTGTGAGTGCATGTGTGTGTGTATGTGTGCATGTGTGTGTGTATGTGTGTGTGTGTCTGTTTCTATTCTATCTCTCTCTCTCTCTTTCTCTCTCTCTCTCTCTGTCTATCTGTCTGTCTCTCTGTGTGTCTATGTCTGTCTGTCTGTCTGTTTGTCTAGCTGTCTGTCTACTAATCTGTCCGTCCCACTCAATTCGTCACTCACTCATACTCATTAACTCCTCTCTCTTTCTCTACCTCTTTCTATCGTTCTCTCTTTCTCTGCCTCCTTCTATCGTTCTCTTTCTCTGCCTCCTTCTATCGTTCTCTCTTTCTCTGCCTCCTTCTATCGTTCTCTCTTTCTCTGTCTCCTTTTATCGTTCTCTCTTTCTCCACCCAGGATGAGCGATTTGAAGATTTAGATATCCCCGAGCTTAATGTGAGTCAGCCAGCTTTCTACATCTGTTCATTATTATATGACTATTTGTTCATTATCTGCACATAAGGTTTGTGTTAGTCGGTTTGAGGGCATGTGGCCTTGTCCTGCTAGATTTTCATATTCTTGCACATTTGTATAATATTATCTCAAAACAGTGTAAGCGGATGGGTGGCAGGTGCTGTGGTGTGTTTGCTTCTTCTTTCCTATCCAACGTCTATCGTCTTTATCTCGACTTCTTCTTTTTTGTGTTTGTTACTCTCTTATTACACCTCTAATCTTCGGCACTTATATTATGACCTTATTGTGTTGCAAGTGCCGTAAAACTCTTACTAAAACTAAAGAAACCCCTCTCACATGTGGTCGTGTCCCATTAGATTATTCTGATTCTTGCACATGTGTATAATATTACCTCAAAGCAGTGTAAACCTCAGAACAGTTAAAGCGCCTAGATTTTAAAGTCTTTTGTTCTCACATAACTTGTATGGTTTGTAATCACAGTTCTGCATGTAGTTGAATGATGCGTTTGATGTGATATGTGGATTCTGTCAGCTTTACTTCTCTTTTCATGTTGAATTTATTTTAAAGATAGTTATATATCACTGAGATTTTTAAAATGTATACCTGCATAATATGTTTTCACGGTCCTATACAGCCAAGAAAAATTGGGATAATAAAGTATTATCTTATCTTATCTTATCTTATCTTATCTTATCGTATCTTATCTTATCTTATCTTATCTTATCTTATCTTATCTTATCTTATTTAAAGCAACTTTTTGGAAGATATATTATTGCTAAGTTACTAAGAGCGGAGATCTACATATTGGTTGTTAGTGTTGTACACCGGAGATATTTGGTCACTTTTAATCACAAGTGGACTATCCTGAAAAATGCTGTTTTGAGAAAATCGGAAGTAAAGTTTTTGCCCCTTGTTCAATTTCTTTAAAAGTCAAGGAGAGTTTTCTCTATAACCAAACAGATATACACATCAATGAAACCAAACTTTCCTTCAGGTAGGGCAATGCCCACATTTGGTGTTGGTCAAGATTTCTAGAAACCCTCGAAATCTGGGTTAGCCTGCTTGTCCTTAAAAGCGACCATATATTTGTTTTAATCGCGTTTACCACAGTCTACGACACAGTCATAGTTATAACTATAAGTGGCACCGGTATCAGTTTATTGTTTTTTTTATATAGTACAGGGTTTTATGGCACTTGCAACTGCATAAAAAGTACTTAAATGTAATTTATTGTAATGTAATGACGCTAGTTTATATCAATGTGACGGCGCTAGTTTATAGCTGTGTACCTGTGGCAGTTTTTAACTGTATACACGAGTTAGTTTATAGCTGTGTACTTGTGACAGTTTTTAACAGTGTACATATTATGTTAGTTTATAGATGTGTACTTGCGGCAGTTTATAGTTGGACAAGCGGGCTAACCCAGATTTCGGGGGTTTCCAGAAATCTTGACCAACACCAAATTTGGGCATTGCCCTACCTATAGGAAAAGTTTGGTTTCACTGGTGTGTTTATTTGTTTGGTTATTGAGAAAACTCTTCTTGTCTTTTAAAGAAACTGAATAAGGGGCCAAAACTTTACCTTCGATTTTTTCAAAACAGCATTTTTCGGGATAGCCCCCTTGTGATTAAAAGCGATCAGTTGCGCACAAGTGCCAGTTTATATTTTTGTGTTGAAAGTGCCCGGGTTCAAATTTGCACAAAACAAAAGAATAAATGTAAGTTACTAACCACGTATCTGTCCAGCCCAGTGACGTCCCACAGGACTCAGCAACAACTCGCGGCAACCCCTGCTGCTCACTCCAATTTGTGTGGCATTGTAGGGAAATCCTGCGCTCGTCAAAATAATGAAATCGAAGAAACCAACATTTTTCCTCCCATTGGGCAGTTTTTATCGATTATTTTTTTTACTCAACACATCTTGCTTTTTCCTTTAAAACTACAATTATGTGTGAATTTTTATTTTTAGAAAAACAAACAAACAAACAAACAAACAAAAATAAACGTCGACCAAAGGCACAGACAATGTAATTTTGCAATTTCCAAGTTCACTCGAGCTTTGGTATACTCCCCAAACTTTGACTGTCATTTGCTTGCTAATTTTACATCTCACATGGACACCAAGCGACCTCCAACTGCTTCACTGGCAAATATTTCGACTTCTATTTAAGATAGATACGCATTTTTTTTCATCAAATCAAGACAAATGAACACGCTTTAGATCTAGAACCACACCAATAAGTCCATGTGGCCAAATATTGTCGAGTGCCTGATTCCACCGCGTTCATTCCAAGTTTGCCATCTGAGATCCCGCGGGAACAGCGTCTCTGCGTGTCAAGGAACTTGTCAGGAAACTACGTGATGTTGGACACACACCCACACACACACACACACACACACACACACACACACACACACACACACAAACACACACAAAGCCATATCATACAAACAATGTTTTAACACTTGATTCATATTTTTATACTGACATTTGTCTTGTAATGCCATAGAGAAAAAAAACCCATTAAGGACACGAAACACGTAATATACTTTTTTGTTTGTTTTAGTAGAGGTTTTACGGCGCTTGCAACTGCGTACGGTCATATGAGCGCCAAAGGGTGGATGTCAGCAAAGAAGTCCTTACAGAGAATCGGGCTTACTCTGATCACCTCTCTAGCTTCAACAGCACAAAGTCTGCTTCGACTATCAAGGCACCCCGGAAATAGCGGGTCACACGAATGTGACAAACATACAAAAGAAGTAGAGGAAAAATGACGATAGTAAGGGTTAGGAAAGAAAAAGCAGCAGTTCCCTGTCGTAGTTCAGGCACAGATGTGAGCATGATATTGTTGAATCTGCCCAGTTACAATTCTACTGTGCATCAGAACAAGTTAATGTCCCCCCTTTGGGAATGGCTTAAAGACATTTCAGTCAGTGACACCACCTGGGGG
>NW_004797593.1:625370-628894 GCF_000002075.1 Aplysia californica
TCGTTAACGCCTGGGAGAGAGGGAGAGAGAGAGAATGAGAGAGAGAGAGAGTAGACAAACAGACAAACTGACAGACAGAGGGAGAGAGAGAGAGAGAGAGAGTGAGAAAGAGAGAGAGAGAGAGAGAGAGAGAGAACCTTCTAGGGAATATGATGACGCTTCTGATTGACACAGTAACCTTTAACATGCTTACTCAACGGGGATAAGGGAGAGGCAGAGAGGTAGGTATGTAATTCTAGGATCCTTTTGTTTGTTGTTGTAATTTCATATGCGACCCAGCATTAAAGATTGAAGCTTTCAGTTTGTATCATTTTTTTTCAAGAGTCTCAAATGCCGCATTTGTGTTATTAAAAATTGTTAGAGGAGGTATGTGGGTGGTTTGCGAGTGCTCTGGTTTGGTTTGCTCCTTCTTTCCTATCAAACACCTATCGTCCCTTCCTCTCCTCCTTTTTTGGGTTTGTTACTCCCTTGCAACCCCTCTAATCTGCAGCACTTTTATAACATAACCGCGATGTAAATGCCGTAAAACTCTTATGCGGGTAGTTGGCGGGTGCTCGCTCTGGTGTGGTTTGCTCATTCTTTTCTATCAAACATCTATCGTCCTTATCTCCCCTCCATCTATATTGTGTTTGTTACTCCCTTGTAACACCTCCAACCTTCGGCACGACTTATATGACCTTATTGTGTTGCAAGTGCCTCGAAACACTTACTAAAACTTTTTTTAAAACGCGTATGAAAAAGAGGAGGTCTGACTTGGTTGTGAGACAATGGTTTTGTGTGTTTTTGTACATACAGAGGTGCTGTCTTCTGGGATTGGGATGCACCACGCGGGCCTGGACACGCAGGATAGACATACAGTAGAGGAGCTCTTCAAGTCTTCTCGACTGCCTGTCTTAAGTAAGTAATAATATGTTGCTGTTGTTTTGTTTTGTTTTTGTTTGTTTGTTGTTTTATTTTATTTGGGGGATGCCTTGAATTTTGTTAAATTTGTTTTTGGGTTGGGTTGTTGTTTTTTTGTTGTGTTTTTTTTTGGGGGGGGGTTAATGGGGAGGGAGGCTTTTTTTTTCTTTATCCTTCCCCACCCTTTTTGATGTCTTATGATATATCAAGTGCCCCAGGGAGGATTATTATAGTTTGTAAACCTTCCTGTCAGTCTTATCCCATTCTCCCCTAACCCCCCCCCCATCTCTCTCTCTTTATCTGGCTCTCTCTCCCTCTTCCTCTCTCTCGCCCTGTCCTTCCATCCTCCCTCATTCCCTCTCTTCTCCCCCTCTCTCTTTCACCTTAGTTTTCATCAAGTCCCTTTTGCCTCCCCCCTTCCTCCTTTCTCTTTCTCTCTATTAGTCTCCTTCTACTTTCTCTTTATTATTGTTAAAGAAAAGACTCTTTGCTATAAATTTCTAAGACAAGCCATTAGAGATAAGCACTTGACAATCGGAAGAGATCAAATGTGGGAATCGTGATAAGATGCACTTAACAGAGATCACCACCCCCCCCCCAGGTTAATAAGATGTTAAACTGTCCTGAACTTAATTGCATGGGAAATTATTTTAGTGTTACATGAACCATCAAACAGAAGGGATACATGGCTGTAATTGGACCTTGTTATATTCAGCCCGACAGCCTTGCTCACATTTCTATTTGTCTAGTGGGTGGTTGGCGTGTGCTTAAGTGTGGTACGCTCCTTCTTTCCTATCAGACATCCACCATCCTTATTTTTCGTCCTTCTTTTTTTGTGTTTGTTACTCTTTTGTATGACCTCTAACCTCCAGCCCCCCCCCCCCGGGGGGCAGTGCCACTGACTGTAGTGTTTTTAGGCCATTCCCAAAGGGGGGGGGGGCATTTCTCGTTCAAGCGCAGTAGAATTGTAAATGGGCTGATTCATGTCACGCTCATAACTGTGCCTGATCTACAACTGGGAACTGCTGCTTTTTCTTTCCTAATCCTTACTATTGTCATTTTCCTCTACTTCTTTTGTATGTTTGTCACTCTCTTTTTGCTGTTGAAGCTAGAGAGGTGAGCAGAGTAAGTCTGATTCCCCTTTGAAGACTTCTCTGTTGACACCCACCCCTTGGCGCTCATATGACCTAATTGTGTCGCAAGTGCCGTGAAACACTTACTAAAACTAAATCTTATCTTCACCATTTTTGTGACCTTGTTTTGTCGCGAGCGCTGTAAAAGGCTTACTAAAACTAAAAACCATATTATGTTTCTCCCTGTGATGTCCCAAGTTTCCACAAGCACACTGGCGATGGGCGTGAACCTGCCGGCTCATCTGGTCATCATCAAGTCCACGTTCTTCTACAACATGGGTGTGGTACATGAGTACTCGGATATGCAACTGCTGCAGATGATTGGCAGGGCTGGACGGCCCCAGGTATGATCGTCTTCCTCTTCTTCTCCTTTTGGTTCATACTGTTTCCCCTCTCTCTATCTCATCCTGTCATTATAGACAGATAAGATCAACTGAGATAAATTAGGATCCGTATCTTCTCCATACGTCTTTGAGGGTTTTATATTGGCCATATTTCAGGTAGTTTATTTTATCGATGATTTTTGGTGATCTGCTTCTTGTTGCCTTTATTATAGTCCGCAAAGCGTGTACCTTCTCCCTTTGCCTTTTTTCTAAAGAATCAAATGCACTAGTGATTACAACGTTAAAAGTGAATGTAAGAAAATGGTACTTAGAGTTTATGCCATTATATCGTCAGTGTTGCAAACCATCGACAACTAGTTTTTGCTGTGTTCTTCCTTTCAGAGTATCATGAAATGCAAGACAATTATAAGCCTTGACCATAGTTATAAACTGCATTTTGGTGATGTTGAAAAGTGCATCTCTGACAGAGCTTTGAGAGGGTGTAAAAAAAAGTTTAATCGAAATTTGAACTTAGGTGGATTTCTTGCGACAGCAATGATATGTAGACTACACTATTTCTCTGATTTTTAAATATTTTTGTTAGTTTCTATAGAAAATTCCTGTGCTTTACAGACTGTACTGCAGAATGCTGCAATGTCTTGAAACCTGCATTTTAAAGATCTCAATAGCTCCTAAGTAAAAAGTGAAAGTGACCCCAAACTTCTATTTTTCCCCCAGTTTGACACCTCGGCTACTGCAGTCATCATGACAAAAATGTCTCTCAAGGTACTGGTCAAGGCATATAGGTATCCATTGGTGGCTGTTATTGTAAATACTTTACACCCACCTCAAAACAATGAAGAGATTGTTTTGGATGTAGGCTGCTTTGACTCACCCAGTGCGGGCTGTGTAGGAACTGCTTATCTATCTCTTCTCTACAGTTTTAGTAAGAGTTTTACGGCCCTTGCAATACAATAAGGTCATATAAGTGTTGTTCCTCTTCTCTTATTTAAAAGAATATTTTTAAAAAATAGTGTATGCTTTTGTTTCCTTCCAACCACAAAGACAAGTTATACATATATACTTAGAGGATGTTTGGTGTGGCATCCTGTTGAGTGTTTAACTCATTCAGGACTCAGGACATAACTATGTGTGTGTGTGTGGGGGG
>NW_004797593.1:630577-633087 GCF_000002075.1 Aplysia californica
CAGTGTGTGTGTGTGTGTGTGTGTGTATTCTCCCTCTCTCTCTCTCTCCCTCTCTCTCTCTCTCTCTCTCTCTCTCTCTCTCTCTCTCTCTCTCTCTCTCTCTCCCCCTCTCCCTCTTTCTCTCTCTCCCTCTCACCTTCTCTATCCCTCCCTCCCTCTCTCTCCCCCTCCCTCCTTCCATCTCTCTCTTTCTCTCTCGCATTCACAAAAATGGGAAGGGGGTGGGAGAGAGGATGCTAAGATGAGATTTTCATTGGTGTTATCTACTTTCTTGTAACACCTCTAATCTTCGCCACTTCGGTGACCTTATTGTGTTGCCAGAACCGTAAAATGCTTACTGAAACAAATTACTTTTTTACTTTTATTCGCCGCCTATACCCTTTTGGGTGTCGCCAAATTAAAACAAATAAAACATAATAAGATGGTACTGGGATTTTCTTTCCTTCCTTGTCAGTTTACACAAGAACTTGATCGAGCATCTGAACGCTGAGGTTGTCCTACAGACCATCACGAACATATCGCTGGCTGTCGAGTGGATGCGTCACACCTTCCTCTATGTCAGGGTCATGAAAAATGCCAAGCACTATGGTAATGGGTTTGTATATATACATGCATAATATATATAGAGACTAGATTTAATAATGTTAAGTTGCAACTTGTGGGCTTTCATATTTCTGTCTACAATTTTGTCTGAAAACCCACTCATGTTTTTCTTTTTAAAAAGAAATAAAAATCACTTGCTTTTGCTTTTGTCTTTGGAGAGTTTGTTAATGTTCTCTTTGTAAGAGTTTTAATGCTTTATTTTGTATTATCCTAAATAGATCATTTGGAAGGTGGATCACAAAGTTTCCCTTTATAATTTAGCAAAGCAGAGAAATATAGTCTGGAAAGAACGTGAAAATCTCATGAAATTCAGGCCTGTTTCAAAATCAAATCTCATCCTATTTTGCCTTCTCTTATTTGTCAGACCGTTAACAATTAAACCTTGGCATGGTTAACCTCCCCCCCCCCCCAATCCCCCATTGTCAACAATTGTTAATAGTGTGACTATAGTGTTGTGCTCCAGAATATTATAGCTTCCACTTTTAAGACCATACGGTAGATTCCTCTGCTGCTGAAAATGAGTGACTATGGAAAGAAGACTGGAAAACAGGAATGATCTCTTTCTCCGTCATTTTAGGAAATGTGGTTTTTTTTTGTGTGTGTGTGTGTTTTTTGTTTTGTAAAGTGTTTTACGGCGCTCGCAACTGCATAGGTCATATGAGCGCGCAGGACACCCCTAATATTTTCAGTTGGTAGGAAATTTTGAATTTTGCCCGGGTGGCGGCCGAAGCCTACTCTTATCGATTTTAGACCACCAAGGGATCTTTAACGTGCGCAACTTGCACACGGGCCCTCCGAGATTTTTCGCCCTTGTCCGAGAAGGCTGGGTGTAGATCTTTCCTACCAGAAGATCAGGGGCGTGGCAGAAAGACAGCAGTAAGGAGGAGCCAAGGAGTAGCAGTAGAAAGGCTGCAGAAAGAGTCAGGAGCCCAGAGGAAGGGGCAAAGGAGGTGAGGGGTGGGGGCAGAAAGAGGAGACGAAAGCAGACGACAGAACATTGCTAGAGAGCAGGAAATGGGGTGAAAAGAGACAAATTTAGAGAAGAAAACTTTTCGGTCGCTACCCGGATTCGAACCCGGGACCTTTGAATGAGAGGCCAACACCTTAACCTCTAGGCCACGAGAGCCCCCAAATGTGTTTTAAGGAGACATGTACCGAAATCATTTGGAAAAAAAGAACCCATAAATCGAAGCAAGAGAGACAAATCAGAACAAATCTTAAACATGTATAAAGAACGACAAGGACAAATATGAAGTTTTTCTTCTCCTTGTACGAGTTCCTGATCCAACATTCCGCAGTGTCTTGAGACTGTTATTTTTCCTCAACACGATGAAGGTGTCAACTCATGCTTAATAATTTCCAGGTCTTCCCGCTGCGCTGGATAAGGCTGACATAGAGACAAGGCTGCAAGGTGGGTATGGGAATTGTTGAGGTAGGTGTACAATGATGAGAAGTTGTCTTGTTTTACTCTAGCATTTGAGGTAACTGGAGTGGTTGTGTAGGGTGTAAGTTGCTCATCCCTGAAATTTCCTCCCAAAATTTAAAACATATTCCAATTTCTCATCGCTCTGCACTTCGTGTGTACATTTTTGTCTCAGGAGCAAAAGCAGTTGGCTATAATTAATACGAGCTCTACAATTTCATTGAATAGTGGAAGTAAAGAAGCGGAATCATACAGTTATTTCCTGCTGTGGGAAAACACATTTTTCTTTAGTTGTCACTCCATAATGTATATATATATATATATATATATATATATATATATATATATATATATATATATATATATATATATATATATATATATATATATATAGAGAGAGAGAGAGAGAGAGAGAGAGAGAGAGAGAGAGAGAGAGAGAGAGAGAGAGATAGATAGATAGATAGGTAGGTAAGTAGGTAGATAG
>NW_004797593.1:633187-651605 GCF_000002075.1 Aplysia californica
TAATAGATAGGTAGGTAGGTAGATAGATAGATAGATAGATATGCTTGTGTTTGAAACTTTATTTTTATATATATATATCATTGTTAATTGTAATACTCCTGATCATTCTATACTTATCGAAATTGAGACTGAAGGGCTTAATTTAGAATACGTTCAGTAGAGAAATGTGACTGGTGTTTGTGATGCAATGATTAGGCTCTTTGTATTTGAACGCGTGAGACATGAGTTCGATTTCCATGCGGGGGTGGGGTGGTTGTTATTATTTGTTGTGTCCTCGTCTTTCTGCAGGGTGCTGTAACCCACCCTGCCAGGATGAAACAAGCTTGCCTCCCAGATAACATAAATTGTGTTGGAGTGGGTGTAATATGTTTACGGTCAAGTCATAGAAATGTGTTGCGAGAAGATTACTTTCTAACAACATTGTTTCACTGTTAATTTACTTATGTCTTGTACAGAACTGTGTCTGAGGAATCTCAACCTGCTCACAGAGCTCAGCCTGGTGCATGTGCAGGCTGACACCTCAGAAATCATGTCATTAGGTGAGAAACTAAATATGCTTACCTCTTTCTTCTGGAGTACACGTATAAATACAGCTAGAAAAGGATGCACAGGACAGGCTTCGCTGGAGAAAAGTTTTTGAAGGCCTATGCTCCACTGGGATTTAAAAGGGGCAAGAGAGAGAGAGAGAGAGAGAGAGAGAGAGAGAGAGAGAGAGAGAGAGAGAGAGAGAGGCATATAATTTGACAAACAGGTTCTTGTGATTGATGAAGACAAAGTTCGTGAGTGGTTGGCGAGTGCTCTGGTGTTGCTTGCTCCTTCTTTCCTACCTAACATCTATCGTCCTTATCTCTCTTATCTCTCTTCCGTTTTTGAGTTTGTTACTCTCTTGTACTTGCTTTACTTTTAAGCGTCGATGGGAGATGCAGTTTTCTATGGTAGGCCAGTCTGGCTCCGCAGCTCTTTCAGTTGGGATATTATGATACTCTCTCGTAAAACCTCTAATCTTCGGCATTTATATGACCTTGCTGTGTTGCAATGCTCGCCCCTGCAGGTGGGGGGGGGGGGGGGCTTTACTATGGGGGGCAAAGAATACCCCTGCCGTGATACTGCGTGTCGTAAGAGGCGACTAAAAGTGCAAAGGTCTGGTCGCCCGAAAAGTGCCAGTTTGCGGAGGGTCAACTACTCAACCCAGTAAAAAAAACCAGGAAGTTACAGAAACACGGACAAACACAGCTTTTTATTTTTCGATCTTGGGAGACGGAGGAGCTTCTGCATCAGCAGGAACAATGAAGGACAGCGGACAATGCCGAAAGGACTCTTCTGACCCGAAACCTTCTCTGTGGAACAAGTCTCGCCGGATTGCGTCGTGGAACGTTCGCACATTGTATGAAGCAGTAAAGAGTTCTCAAGTAGTACAAGAGATGAAGAGATACATGCTGCACATACTAAGAGTCAGCGAAACACACTGGATACAGTCTGGACAGAAGCAGCTCAGCTCGGGGGAACAAACATTGTATTCTGGGAGGGAAGACAAGTACCATGCGGAAGGAGTGGGAATCATTTTGAGTAAGTATGCACAGAAGTCTCTTAGAGGATGGGAACCACACGGGGAAAGGATCATCATGGCTTCGTTCACAAGGAGCAAGAGCATCAACATGAATATAGTGCAGATCTACGCCCCTACAAATAATGCTTCGGATGAAGACAAGGATGCCTTTTACAGCCAGCTTCTGGGGGTCATCAACAAACTACCAAGGAAGGATGTCAACATCATAATGGGAGATGCCAATGCCAAGATTGTCAGGACCACGTCAGATTTGAAAAAAGTACGGGACAACATGGCTTGGGACAAATGAATGAGAACGGTGAGTGATTCGCAAATATATGTGCTTTCAACAGTTTTGTCATTGGAGGCTCTGTTTTTCCCCCACAAGAGGATTCACAAGGCCACATGGGTTTCGCCAGATGGAGTGACGGAGAACCAGATAGATCATTTTTGTATCTCTTGTAGGTTCAGGCGTTCACTGGAAGATGTCAAAGTACAAAGATGGGCAGACGTTGGATCGGATCATCATCTGCTGTTGGCAAAACTCAAGCTTCGACTCAAAAAGCACGGAACCAGCACAGGAAGCAAAAGAACGAAGTTCTTAGTAAGTCTCTTGGACGAACACAAGAAAGAAGAGTTTCAGCTACAGCTGAGGAACAGATTTCAACCTCTGGCTGATCTTGGCAGAGAGGACACGGAGGTGGATACACACTGGACCAAGGTCAAAGAAATCTTTACATCAACCTGTCAAAAAGTACTCGGTGTGAAGAAATGGGAGCACAAGGAATGGATTAGCCAACACTCATTGGATTTAATTAGGATAAGAAGACAGCTGAAGGCAGAAGTGAATGCAAGTAGAACAAGAGGATCAAGAGCGGATGCATTGGAACAGTACAGGACAACAGCTAAAGATGTCAAGAAATCACTAAGTAAAGACAAGGAGGAATTCATGAACAGGCTGGCAGAGAAGGCAGAGGAAGCAGCGGCAGGAGGGCACATGCGAATCCTTTACCAGACCACAAGGACACTTGCTGGAAAATACAGGAAACCTGAAGTACCAGTAGAGGACCAAGAGGGAAAAACCATTTTTGGATAGGAAGCTCAGTCCAAACGATGGGTACAGCATTTCAACAGTCTCCTCAACAGACCACCACCAAGTAACCCACCAAACATCCTACCAGCAAGAAATGAGTTACCAGTCTGCTGTGATGCTCCTTCAAAACAAGAGATTCTAGATGCCATTAAGAAGCTGAACGAAGGTAAAGCAGCCTGTCCTAACCAGATTCCACCTGAAGCCCTAAAAGCAGATGCCAATGTGACAGCAGACATCTTCCTCCCACTGTTTACCAGGATCTGGAATGAGAGCAAGTTTCCAAAGGATTGGAAAGAAGGACACCTCGTGAAGCTTCCAAAAAAGGGGGATCTCAGCAACTGCAGCAACTACAGAGGGGTCACTCTTCTCTCAATACCTGGTAAGGTCTTCAACAGAATCATTCTGGAGAGAATCAAGACAGAAACGGATCCAAGACTACGGGATGAACAGGCTGGTTTCCGGAAAAATCGCTCGACCACCGACCAGATTGCCACGCTGAGGATTATTGTGGAACAGTCCCTGGAGTGAAACTCCCAGCTGATTGTCAACTTCCTTGACTATGAAAAGGCTTTTGACAGTATAGACCAAGCAACACTATGGAAGATAATGAGACACCACGGAATCCCACAGAAGTTGGTGAACATCATCAAGAGTATATACGAAGGGACAGGTTGCAGGGTTGTACATGATGGCCAGCTCACTGAAAGCTTTGACATCAAGACTAGTGTGAAACAGGGATGTTTTTTATCACCATTCCTTTTCATATTGGCAATCGATATGCTGATGAAGGAAACCATCAGAGGACACAGAAATGGTATACAGTGGACACCATGGACACAGTGGACGGTCTGGATTATGCAGACGACTTGGCACTTCTGTCGCACACCCAGGAACAGATGCAAGCAAAGATTTCAGTATTAAACAGCCTATCGGGGTCTGTTGGATTGAGGATCCACCCCGGAAAGTCAAAGGTCCTAAGGACAGATGCACAATGAAAGGAACAGGTCACAATAGAAAGAAAGGCACTAGAAAACTTTGAATCCTTCCGCTATCTTGGGAGTATAATTGACAGAGAGAAAGGAACATGTGCTGAAATAAAGTCACGCATTGGAAAAGCACAGGCTGCTTTCATATCTTTGGATAGAATTTGGAAGACCAGAGATATTTCACTTCGAACAAAGCTGAGGATTTTCAATTCAAATGTGAAGTCGGTCCTGTTGTATGGATGTGAGACATGGGACGCATCACAGACTTGCATAAAGAGGATCCAGGTTTTCTTGAACAGGTGTCTAAGAAAGTTAATGAGGATCAGATGGACAGATAGGGTCACCAATGTGGAAGTGTTAAGGAAAACAAGACAGATCCCAGTCAGAGATGAGGTAGGAAGAAGGCGATGGCGATGGATTGGACATACTCTCAGGAAGTCAGGCAGCTGCATAACGAAGAAAGTGTTCGATTGGATCCCACAGGGTAAGAGATCAAGGGGAAGATCGCGTGGAACCTGGAGAAGAATCACTGAAATCGATGTACAGAAAAGTGGGAAGACATGGAATAACATCAAGAGGCTAGCCCAGGATAGAGAAAGGTGGAAAGTGTTTGTTCGTGGCCTACACCCTGGTGCAGGGTGAGAAAGGCAATGATGGTGATTGTGTTGCAAGTGCCATAAAACACATACTTAAACAAACAATAAAAGAAAGACGAGTTCTACTGACCCTTTTTATCTCCTCTCCTGGCAATAGCACATGTTATTGTCTCGTAAAATGTGCGTAATGAGGTGACTCTAAAGTCGCTGTTAAGTCTCTGGCAGGATTGCCACTTACAGGTTGGTACTTTTGTATGGGGACATTACCACTTGTCGCCTCACATGTGGGGGAGGGGGGGGGAATGCTTGTCCTAACTAGTAACAACTGCAGTTTTTATGATAGCTAAAGATGTATGCTATGTATGTTGCATCCTTTTTGACCTAAAGTAAATGTAGATACGGTCAATAACGTTAATATCCATTGCAGCCTTGAAATAATTTTGTCTGGAACTATTGAAAGTACACACGTTCAATATAGAATTATCGCCACAAAGTCACTTTTTCTTGGACGATTGAAAGAACACACGTTCAATATATTATAGTCACAAACTCACTGTTTTTGGAAAGATGAACATTACACATATTCAAAATATTATTATTATTCTAGCCATTAAGTTTTTTTTTCTGGAATTATTGAAAGTACACACGTTCAATATAATAATATGTAAAATATCATCCTTGGAGTTACTTTGTCTAAAACTAGTGAAAGTGTTTTTTGCTATCCATTGATGCCTCCACATTCCCCAGAGACTGGAAAACTCATGGCCAGATACTGTATAGCTTTCGAGACCATGAGGCATTTCCACGGCGTTCAAGAGAACCAAGAAGGCGTTGCTGATCTGGTGAGCTTATGTAGTGAAGTAGATAGTAGAAATGTTTAGTTTGTATGTACTGAAAACTAGTCCAAAGAACAAGGCAGCTGGAGACGATGGCATCACAACCGAAGCCATCCTTGCATGCGGCGAAACCGGAATACATTGGCTTACAATCATCTTCCAAAAAGCATGGAAAGAAAGAAAAGTGCCAGCAGACTGGCAAAATGCGATAGTCGTGCCAATATGGAAGAAAAAGGGCAGCAAGAAAGACTGCAACACCTATAGAGGCATATCTCTTCTCAGCCATGTGGGGAAAATGTATGCAAAAATCCTAGAGCGACGTACTCGCGCAAATACCGAACATCTTCTCAGTGACGCCCAATTTGGCTTTAGAAAAGGAAGAGGATGCAATCTTCGCACTCCGACAACTGTGTGAGAGGGCTTTGGAATACGACAAAGATCTCCACCTCATATTTGTGGATCGAGAAAAAGCCTTTGATCGAGTAAATAGAAACAAGCTATGGAAGATCTTAGAGCAGTACGACATCAAGGGACAACTGCTAGACAACATCAGGGCTATCTATGCCAACAGCAGAAGCGCTGTCCGAACTACCAGTGGAACATCGGACTGGTTTCCAGTAACATCCGGAGTGAGACAGGGCTGCAATCTCTCCCCTCTGCTCTTCGTGATCTACATGGACCAGATAACAAAAGAGGCCAATCCAGACCCAGAGGCACTCAACGAACTCATGTTTGCAGATGACCTGGCAATGATTAACAACAAGACTCAGCTACAGGAGCATATAAACCAACTAAATGCGAGCTGCGAAAAATATGATATGAAGATCAGTATAAGCAAGACCGAAGTCATGACAATTAGCAGGAGACCAGGTAAAGTGGATATCAACATCAATGGATCCCAACTAAAACAAAGCAGAGAATTAAAATACTTGGGCAGCATTTTCACAGAAAATGGAAAATTAGATCGAGAGATAGAGACTAGATGCCAGAGAGCCAACGCAGTCAGCTACCTACTGGGCCCTCTCCTGAAACATCCCAATATCCCCATGAGCACCAAGGCGAAGCTCATCAACGCCATTTTCCTTCCAACGCTCACATATCAGTGCCAGACATGGACTCTAACAAAAGCCCTAGAGAGGAAACAGGTCACATGCGAGATGAAATGCTTAAGAAGAGCGGCCAACAAAACAAGAAGACATAAAATTAAAAATGAAGTCATAAAGGACACCGTAGGAGCAACACCAGCCCTACCACACATTGAAAAACAAAAGGTCAAGTGGTTCGGACACCTCACGCGGATGCCCTCAAACCATCCAGCTCTGAGAGCATACAACATTAAATATTCTGGATGGAGAGCCAGAGGAAGACCAAGGCGACGATGGAGTGAATCTGTGGCAGACACCCTTAAAGATCATGGGATGTCCCTCCTACAGGCCACACGACTTGCTGCAGACAAACACCTGTGTCTCCCCGCGACACCCCAGGGTACAAGCGGAAGAAAAAAAGTTTTAAAAATTTTTTTTAAAAAGTAAAAGTAAAGTATGTACTGTCTACTGTCTTGTCAATCCTATCCGTACGTCATTTTACTATCGTATCCATACGACGTGAGGAACTCTGTGCCACCACTTTCCAAAGAGGAAATTTACTCGTTAATCCGATCCGTACGCTTTGCGTAGCAGTCTGTCAAAATAGTTTTTTGAGAAACACTGAAAGTTTCAAAGAGATCTTCGTACTAGAAGTATTCTAAAATTTGAAGAAAACAACCCGGGGGTAGAAAATGACCCCAGGGCATACGGATAGGGTTAATGGCTTAATGCCAATGGGGCTCACTTGAATTGATTATTCTATATTTGTTATTCATAAGCCTTGTGATTATAATTAATGCAGATTGGAAGCTAGTGGTCGTTTTATGACGTGGTTCCGTTCTCCTTCATCATCATCATCATCATCATCATCATCATCATCATCATCATCATCATCATCATCATCATCATCATCATCATCATCATCATCATCATCCTGTCACAATCAAAGACAGCAATTACCTACTGCAATTTAACTTTAGATGGTCTCAATGTTGTTTTCATGCAGCTTCTTTCATTGCTAATTCTTCCTATGTTTGAAGCGCTGATTCTGTCGCAGTGCTTGCATGTCAGTGACGTGGATCGAAGCCCTGTATTTCCGCTGTTTTCCTTGCGTCGTTGGCGCGTCTCAGCCTGGTTATTTCTAAAGCTGCTCTCTAGCACTATAGTTCTTTCCTTTATCATTTTCCTCCATGTTTTCCTGTCTTCGGCTATATCTTCCCAGACGCTAACATCTACTTCAAGCTTGGATAAGCTGTTTTTGCAGGTGTCTTTGTACCTCAATTTTGGTCTTCCACTTGGTCTCTTTCCCTGGGCAAGTTTTCCATTGAGAAGTTGCTTCGGAATCCGGTTGTCGTGCATTCTCTTGACATGGCCCAGCCATCTCAATCTTTTTTAACACAGGATATATAGCATAGACACACGCTATATAAATGTGATTATCATTATTTGTTTCTGTTGTTTGCCCCATAGCTTGAAGTAATCTCAGGCTGTGCAGAGTTCTGTGAGATTCAGCTGAGGACGAACGAGAAAAAGATCTTGAACTCTCTAAACCATGACAAGAACAAAGAGACCATAAGGTAGGCTTTGTACATTGCATAGTCAGGACGCAGTACATACTGGCTCATCAAAAACATCTTTATTAAAAATTAACACTCCTTTTCGCAGACATGGTAGATAATAAAAACCGTCGACGGTTATAGTTTCTGAAATAGAAATAAAAATCTAAGCACGCATAAATTGAAAAGACGTTCATACAAGTTCTCCCTTTGTGTTTGTAAAGCTGCATGGAGAAAAAGAGGCACCCCAGTCATGTCTATCGTTTTAGAAAATGGATGTTATAGTTCGTCTGACGTAGGAGTAGAATTAAATGTGAGGTGTGCTGACAAAATGAATTACTTCTCGCAATCCACAAATGGAGATATTGCGTCAAATTTCTAGATTTTCTATTGATGCCATATCTTTAAGTATAATGTATCTTTTATGGTTTCATACTTATAAAAAATTGAACAATTTTCACCTATAAGCGTGATGTATGTACTTCCATAGGACTCAAATCTGAGATGTAACTAATTTTGACAGCACGCTTCACAAGTGGTATTAAAGTTTTGAGATTCAGAAAACTTATCAACTGCTATCTTTAAGGAGCAACACCACTAATACAGGTAACCCTTTCCTGTAAGTCGGTGCCTCTGATATGCATACATTATGGGTTATTATTGTGGATCATTATTATTTCTTCTACAGGTTCCCCCTCACTGGCAAAATTAAGACAAAGCAGATGAAGGTCAACTGGTAAGTTCTACACTAATTAATTTGCCGGGTTATTTTAACAATTATTGTAAATGATTTATATCTCCATACTATGGACTCTGTTGAAATAATTTTAGAGATGCATTGCTTTGACCCTGCTTGTCTGGGCCAATGCTGGCTGATAGAGAAGGAAAAACTCTGCAAAATAACTGTGGCTTTTTCTGTGAGAAATTACTTCCCCAATTACTAAAGGATACAGTCACCAGCATTTCAATTAATAGTAATGCATGAGCACGCTCCACTCTAGGGACAAATCCTCTTTTCATTCTCTCTTCTAGATTAGTATAGATTGTGAAGCACATAGAGCTTACAGCTTACAGTCCACAAACTTTTAAAATTGGCACCCTCACAATTTCCAGTTTGTGACTGTCGTTGTTTTGTTTTTTTCTCCTGTAGTCTTCAAAAGCCATCTATTATTGTTATTATTAGTGGGTATGCATGAACGTCAGGGGAGGGAAAGCCAACACTACTGTCTTCAGCTGTGGGCAGAATGTATTTTGTTTGCCACCAACAGGATTACGTTTTAATCAGAACTGGCTTAATATTATGGATTTTTTTACTTGCAAAACAGGTGCTCAGTGTCTAAATTGTTCAGGGCGTGGTTCCTTTCAATTTAATAATGATGAAAGATAGCGTAATTTGTATAGTGCAAATTCCCGCTCAACAGCAGTCTCCATATGCTGTACAATCTATTAATACCCCAGCAGACCTGATATCTTTCTTGAACAATCTCAACTTCCTGGGAAGCATAAAGTGCAAGCTACCTTTTAACACAAGACCAGCAAATAATGTCTCAACTATACCCCACCCCTCCCCCCCTTTACCCTTCATCTATTTGTCCCCAGCCTGATCCAGGCACAACTAAGCTGTCTCACAGTTCAAGATTTTTCACTGTCTCAGGATATGACCAAGATTTTCAGAGTAGGACAGAGAGTGACTAAATGTGAGTACCTCTGTCTCAGCCATTCATTTTAGTCAATTTTTCGTTGTTTTGTGTTGGAAGTCCACAAACTGAAAACGAATACTTCTGCCCATAAGTCAAAACACGTGGGCTCAACTGTGAGATGGTTGTCCCTTATGGTACTAATGGTAAAATATTTGCTTTTAGGCTCATTTTGTGCGGATATGGCTATGTGATTTTTCTCTAGTTTGTTTTTACCAGCCCAATCCTAGTGTGCTTGTTCCAGAGAACTGGTATAATATTTTTTTTTTGGTGATGTTATGTGAGAGGAGCAGTAAGTAAAGGACTATGAAGATAAAGTCACAAAATGGAAGGAAGGAAATCCTGCTATCTTGGTTGAATCATTGTTATATTATATTCTGCTTCACTCTCAACTTACACCCGACTCTCCTCTGAGAAGAGGTTTTTTATTCAATTGTCTGTGGAGATGTGTAAGTTTTAGCTTCCGTGTCATGATAGGCAGAACAGGGCACTGCAAAGTATTGACCAGCTTTGTTTTTTCCATTTGGATGAGTTTGTTGATTTATTGTTTCGCTTTCGTGTATAGCGTGATGTTTTTTCTCTGCATATAACATGATTTGTTACCCTTTTGCATGTAATGTGATTGATTACTTTTGTGCATATAGTATGATTTGTTACCTTTGTGCATATAACATGATTTGTTACCTTTGTGCATATAACATGATTTGTTACTTTTGTGCATATAACATGATTTGTTACCTTTGTGCATATAGTATGATTTGTTACCTTTGTGCATATAACATGATTTGTTACCTTTGTGCATATAACATGATTTGTTACCTTTGTGCATATAACATGATTTGTTACCTTTGTGCATATAAAGTGTAGAGATTCATAACCTTTGCGTACATAAGGTGATTTGGTACCTTTTATACTGCATTTTGTGTCCTTTATATTCCTTTTTCAATGGCATTAGAAGACAATTAAATATCTTTTTTTTGTTGAAAGAATTAAGTATTAAGAAATTGCTTTTTTGACTTTGTGTGTGTGTGTGTCCAGGCTTCATGGAGCTGATGTACCAGGGCAAGAACTACTCCCTGCTGCTGCACTCTCTCCTCATCTACAAGGCCTTTAAGACAAAGCTGTGGTTCGACTCCAGATACGTCTCACGACAACTGGACGGCATTGGTGAGTGTGCACAGAATGTCTTGTACCTGTGCTGGGATAAAGTAGGTCAGTTTTATTCATATAATTTTCATAATTCCCGTTCATTTTACTTCGTTACGGTACATAATATTACAACCGCATTTGATAGCTTAAAAGCAAAATAATAGCCCTTAAGGTGAGCACCTCAGCAGGTCTGCGGGCCTGACAAAAATTTGCCTGGCAGCGCAGAGACATGGCTTGGGATGAGTTAATAGACAGGCAATGTATGGTAATGTACAGATATAGAAATTCATGCGTACCGATTGCAGTGAGGTTACAGAACATACAGTGCTACAAATGAAACAGAGAGAGGGAAAGAGAGAGAGAGAGAGAGAGAGAGAGAGAGAGAGAGAGAGAGAGAGAATGTTTTACAGAGCGGGGTTGTTTCAGCACGTAAAACACGTATTTATTATTAATGTCCTGTCTTGTTGTGTGTATGCGTGAGTGCACCCTGCCTTTGTAACACCCACTGCCATTGTAAACGACCAAGACAAGTTTTTCCCTATCTATGAGATGAATAGAGACTGCCATTGTCATTGCCATTATCATTGTCCTTGTATTATGTTGTACCACTCAGGACAAACGATGTCTCTGGCCTTGGCCAACTCTGGGCTGTCGTCCTTCCAGAAACTGGAGCAAGCGAGTCCCAGAGATATCGAAGTGGTCAGTGCTGCGGTCTCTCTAATCTTCCTACCCTTCTCCTTCCGAGACCTAACATTGACAACACACTCTATGGAACATTACAGCAACTGCAGCAAACCTGCACTTATCACTACATGGCATTGGACAGAAAGACGAGAGCCCAGCTGTTGCAGGGTCCATAACAACAACAACAACAATTCTTCCCCCTTCACACATGTTAGCCCGAGCTTTCAAAGGACACCAAACCTTAGTGGCTAATGAGGACATGCGTCCTTTTGAAATTGTCCATCATAATAAGTGAACAATCGCGTCATAATATCCTACGTGTTGCTGTTTCTCTAAATAGTAGGCTACTTCTGTGTTTGTTATTCTGTTTTTCGTGTCTCTTGTGCCTACAACTTTTATGTGATCATTTTTTGTTTTGTTTTCTTCAACTTTCTTTTCCTTGGCTGATTTGTAATTATATATAAGTTCAATAGATGTGATTTTATACACAATTTAAACAGAGGTAGGATTTTTTGTACTTCCTGTCAGTCATGAAAAAAATCTTTCTTTTTTTTCATTGTATGAAAAAACATTTGTTTGATTGCAATAGCTATTGGTAGATATAACCGAGTGATAGCATGCCGCCCCCCACACCCCCTCAGATGAGAAGAGAAGGATATAATTTGTCACCTGATGTGATAGTGATCACCTGTCCTGCTGGTTCATCCCCTGATTATTCTCTCGTTCAATACTACATACATACTTATGACTGTCAGATGCTTATGACCACCATCATGCACAGTTTTTTCTTGGGTGGTTGGTGGGTGCTCTCTGGTTGGTGTGATTTGTTCCTTCTTTCCTATCTAATATCTACCGTCCTTATCTCCTCTCGAGGATGGTTGGTGGGTCCTCTGGTGTGGTTTGCTCCTTCTTTCCTATCAAACATCTGTCGTCTTTATCTCCCCTCCTTCTTTTTTTATGTTTGTTACTCCCTTGTACCACCTCTAATGGTCTGGCGCTCATATGACCTTATGCAGTTGCGAGCGCCGTAAAATCTCTACTAAAACAAAAATATATCCCCTCCTAATTTTTGTGATTGTTACTCTCTTGTAACTCCTCTAATATTCGGTATTTTACATACATGACTTCATTGTGTTGCAAATGCTGCAAAAGACTTACTAAAACAAACAGTGTTTTCCTTCCCAAATTGTCTGTCCTTCCAAATCAGATTGTAAACAGACACCCGCCGTTTGGTAACCATGTGAAGGCTGCTGTCGAGATGCTACCAAAGTATGAACTAGCTGTGGAACAGGTGAGATGGACAAAAATACTAAAAAGCTGTAGGCAGGATATTAATTTGTCACTTGCATGTTCTGGTTCGGTAGCGACATTTGCGTTAGTTTTTTTTCGGATACAGCTGTAATTTATAATTTATGCTGCTTTTGCAGTACATGTACGTGTATTAACAACCAATCCCTCTGTCTGTTTCAGTAACAGCAATTTCTATTCTAAAAAAGTAGGGCTATGTATAAACAAGATCTATCTTTTAAAAAGCTTTAGTAAGAGTTTTACGGCACTTGCAACACAGTAAGGTTATGTAAATCCGAAGATTAGAGGTGTTGCAAGAGAGTAACAAGCATAAAAAGAAGGAGGGAAGACAAGGATGATAGATGTTTGATGTGAAAGAAGGAGCAAAGCATACCAGAGTACCCACCACCCACGCACGCATCTATCTTTGTTTCAGGTACTGTTACGGAACACTGAATGTACAAATATTCAGACGAATATCTAAATGTAACAAAAAGACGAACTCCTACCTTTTTCAACAACACAAATAACTTTATTTTGTTTGAAACGAGAGTAGGTTGATTCTCTGTACTGTGACTTGGCGTTGGCTCTGTCCACGCACGCACTCTCTTTGTTTCAGGTACAACCATACAAAGAGAAGAAAGCGGTGCTCAAGGTGTGTGTGGAGTTGGTCAACGCAGAAGTCTTGCAGGAGAAGCCGAGTGGACAGACCAGTCACCAGGCTATCCTGCTGGTGGGGGATGAAGCCAATAACATTGTCTACAAGTGCAGGATTCTGTAAGATACTGGCGGCCTGCCGTGAAGTTTGAAATCAATCCTTAATCTCTCCCCGCACTTTTATGCAAAAAGATATTCTGAAATTATGCAAACTGAGCCCAAAAATGTGAAATTATGCGATTCTGTTAATTTTAACAAAGAAAGATAAAGGAAAATAATCAGAAATTATGAAAAAAAAAGGAAAAATTTTGCTAAATTATGCGGGGTGCATAAAACCACGGGGACAGCCTAATGCTGTTTATGATTCATGAAAAGTGTCTGAAAAAAGGGATCTGTAGAACAGTTGCCTAGTTGGTAGGTAATCTGGTCTGGTATGTCCGTTTATTCATTTCCATTTATTCATTGTTTAGGCTTAATGTCCCTTTCAGCACTCTAATGTTATTTAAGAGGCAGGACTTCCAAATTTAACGTCCATCTCCGATAGGACTGTTCGACATACTTGGTACTTACTTGGTTGGAGAATAGGCATCCTTGCAGGCGGCACAATGCCATAGCCTCTCCTCCCTCCTCTCAAGGATCCATGAAAGGGTCTGCCTGCTGATCGTGCCAGTTAACAGCTGGTGGGATTTTCTTCTAGTTTTTCCACGCAGGTTACTGTCTCTCCCAGACCCTCTAGAGACACCAGCTCCCCTTAGTCTATCCATTGTGTGAGAAGTGATGCGATAGGACCGAGCGAAATGGTGGAGAGTCTTTACTGGGGATTTGAACCGGGGCTATCTGCTCCATAGTCCAGGACAATACATGTACAAACTGAGCTACAGTGGACCCTGTTCATTTAGTGTCTTTAATGGTTAAACCAGTGACCTCCATGCTCGTCGTCAAAGAGAATGAAATGGAAAATTCTCAGCAAAATGTAATCGATTGTGTGCTTACTTTTTCTAATGGTCGAATCAAACACTATAGTCCGAAAAATAAGAAATGCTACACTCTTGGAAGATACAATATCATTTTGCACTATAAGTTGTCTACCAATCAACTATAAGATGGAGAACCTGATTGACAAAAAAAAATCTGTCATCAGTCTATTTTAGGTTCAAATTCCAGAGAATACTGCTTTAAATGTACCCAAAAATGCGATAGTTGTAACAGATTATAGGGTTGTTTTTGTTGTTTGGTTTTAGGTGGATGTTTTGTTGTTTTCGTTTTTTGTTGGGTTGTTTTTTTTGGGGGGGGGGGGGGGGTTAGTTTCCAAAAAACTGAACAAAATTTTGTACAGGTGCATTTTCTCTCCTCCATTCTCCTCACACCCACCAATCAGTAATGATAACAGAAAACGTGTTTCTATCTTTTCGGGCCAGTGACACTGTGCTGTTACGAAATGGGTCCCTGAGCAGAACGTTTGATGTGTGCAGAGTGTCTCAAGGTGTCAAGCTCAACATTAGTCTGCTCAGTCTGGACTGGGGTAGGAGACTTTATTAAACAGTGCTGATTGTTGGAAAATTTACAGTTGTGTAGTCAACATACGATAACATTATACGTGATAGCTTTGGAGTAAATCTGAAATTTTAGCAGTGGCAGGGCTTGGTCAATAATAACAGTTATCTGGTAAGGAATGTTTTAAATTTGTCCCGTGTTTATTTGGACAATAGTTCCCCTCTTCAAAATGGCTTGTTCTGTGTCGAGTGGAGTAGTGTACTTCGTCAAGAACAGAAAAAAACTTTAGTAATGCTTTTCTAGAAGTGGAGCCAAATTATATCTGATGCTTTGGTGTCATGTCAGTCTCAAGCTTTGTTCTGTCTCCCTAGTTGGTCTGGACATTCAGACGTCATATGAACCAGTGTATGCAGCTGGCTGGTTCGGGTCTCTCAGCATGGACAATAAGGTTTCTAATGTAAGGTTGTAAGATCTCCAGAAAGTTATAACTACACATACCACACACATTTACATTTATCGTTTTAATGTGGCGCCTGAAGCACACTATACCAGCAAGCTACAAATACTAAAGACAACCGAACATTTATATAGTATACACACTAAACTTACAACGAAGCGTGAGCAAGCATCGAGTGCTGGTGAACTACTAGTTCTTGTAGTAACGCAACACTAACATGGTCCCTTTACAGCCACCTCCTAGCAAATGTGTCAATGAGATGCTATGCAAAATAGATAAGAATTTGCAAGTAGTTGGCGTATGCTCTGGTTTGGTTTGCTCCTTCTTTCCTATCAAACATCTATCGTCCTTATCTCTCCTCCTTTTTCTTTGTTTGTTACTCTCATGTGACATGATCTCTGATTTTCGGCATTTATATAACCTAATTGGATTGCAGGTACGTAAAACACATATTAAAACTGAAAAAAACCCAAGAATTTCCTTAACTTGAAAAGAGAAGTTATTTCTGAGTGAATACACTGCTACTGAGGCTATCTGCCCAAGATGGTCGTTTGTCCTGTGGCATTTTTATAAGATGTGAATGCAGGATGGTTTTGTTTGTACAGAAAAATGAGATTGTGTATGAAACAAGGAATGTTGGATTTCAACAGTTTATCTGTCAAATCAAAGTTCCTATTCTTGAAGACAATTTCCTCCAACATATATTTGATTACAAGTTATTTCTTTGCCTATCCAAGAAGTTTATTTTTAATTGGATTTTCGATATTAAACTTAAAGATATTACAGGAATATATAAATGACATTAATCACAAAGGGATCAGCTCATAGAAAAACCACATTTTACAGGAGACTGAAAAATCCATCTAGATCTAGATTCAATTGGGTTATTTTTTTTGAATATTTTTTTTTCTGATGTCATTTGTTGACTGAAATTGTGAAGTTCTTGACACATATCTTTAAAAAGAAACTCTATTTATAGAGTACTTTTGATGAAGTGAGGCTATAGTTTATGAATTGATTTCTGATTTTAAAAAAGGGGGTGTTTTGACAAGCTTGTGTTGACTTTACCACTCTGTGTTAGAAGTCTATTGTTAGGTCTCCTCAGAAGAAAAAAAAAGAGTAAAAGAAGATAATCTCTTTCATTGGCCAAAGGCCAAAGACAGAGAATTATGTATATATGTATGTCTGTTGCAGACTCTGACTCCGGCAGCAAAGTTGTCAGCTCTTGTTCAAGGTAGCAAAGCATGTGGTGAGTAATATAATAATACAATTATAATAGGTAATAGATAGCATTTGTATAGGCAAATTCCGTCTCAACAGCGAGCTCGGTGCACTTTAGAATCTGTATTATTACCCCAGCAGACCTGAGAGCATTCTGAAACATTTTATACGTTCTGGGAAAAAACAGTGCAAGCTGCCGTTTTATAGGCGCTAAAATACTAACATACTGATAAGATCTTTCACTGTCTATAGCTGGGTACCCATTCACACCTGGGTGAAGTGAGGAATATTCGTGGTTAAGTGTCTTTCCCAAGGATGCAACGTCAGGCCTGAGTCTCAACCCCCGAACCCACGACCTCACGATTACGGGTCTGGTAGCCTAACCACTAGACTACGTACCGACATCACTAGAGGACAATAATGTTGTGATCATAGATAAGATAAGATAAGACAACTTGTATTGTCCAGATCTTGGCACACTGATTTGGTGTTTCACCACGTACACACACGCGCTCACGCTCACACACACACACACACACACACACACACACACACACACACACACACACACACACACACACACACACAAAAACATGCACACACACGCGGTATGTTTGCACTCACAAACAGGCTTACAGTCACATGCATAATATAAATGAACAATAATATATAAACAATAATAAGCTAGATACATAACCTGTATTCTGATTGGCGAAGTGAACACACCCGGTCACCACTGAGTAGCGCCCTACATCTCATGAATGTCAGAGAAGTTACTCTGAGAGAGAGAGAAGAGTGGTCCGTAGAGCAATAGCTTATCCTGGCTCATTATGGCCTGCATGAATAGGGACAGATGCTGCACGGTCAAGCCACAGCCAGAATGCTCGTCGGTCTCAGGCTTATACTTGTACCCAAGCTGTCGTTAATATCATCAAATATGAACCCGACTGGGAGGGGGAAGTACACGTCCTCAAATCCAGTGCAGTCAGGAATCGCACTGACAACCTTTTGATCACTAGTACTCTGGTCTAACCTTTCTTTATGGCCATTAATTTCACTTAATAGTAATTCATGAACACACTCCACTTCAGGGACAAATCTCTTTTCATTCTCTCTTTTAGATTCGTTTTGTTTCCATTTTTTTCTTCTTCTGGTTTTCTGTATCATTATGGTATTATTTTTTCTGTGTCTCTAGTTTCCTGAACGGTATTTTCCCCCTGTTTTTCTGTACGATATTTTTCTCTTTTTCATTACATTCTTTTATTTTCTCCTGATCTTTTCACTCTTTCTATTCGATTGTTCTCTTGGCTATAGAGAAGGTAATAGTCAGTAGCTGCTAAAACTTTTTTAATTCTCTCCTTTAGTTTCTTTCTGTTTCTAGTTTTCCTGGTTTTCTTTCTGGTATATTTTTTGTTTTTTAAGTTGGTTAAAAAATGGTATTGTCCTCCATTTTTCTGGTTCTCTTTTTATGGTATTTTAAAATGTTTTTCTAGGATTTTTACATTGTATTGTCTTCCTTTTTTCTGGTTTTCTTTATGGTATTATTTTCTGTTTTTCTAGTTGTTTTTTTGTAAATTATTATTATTGTATTGTCTGCCATTTTTCTGGATGTCTTTGTGGTATTATTTTCTCTTTTTCTTTACATCCCCCCCCCCCCTGTTCTTTTCATTCTTTCTCTTGGGTCGTTCCCTCAGCTATAGGGAAGGAAATAGGCAGTAGCTGCCAAATGTCTTTTAATTCTCTCTTTTAGTTTTGTTCTGTTTCTAGCTTTTCTGGTTTTCTTTCTGTTATTTTTTTTCAGTTTTTCTAGTTTGTTTAAAAAAATGGTAGATCTTTTGTGTTCCATTTTTCTGGTTTTCTTTATGGTATTATTTTATGGGTTTTTTTAAAGGCTTTTTAAAATTGTGTTGTCTTCCATTTTTCTGGTTTTCTTTATGATATTATTCTCTGTTTTTTGTAGTTTTTTTTCTTTTAATTGTATTGTCTTCCATTTTTCTGGCTTTCCTTTTATGGTATTATTTTCAATTTTTCTAATTTTTTTTAATAAAAAAAAAATTGAACATTGTATTGCCTT
>NW_004797593.1:651746-654739 GCF_000002075.1 Aplysia californica
CCCCCAATGTTCCTTTTCCTTCTTTCTCTTCGGTTGTTCCCTCAGCTACACAGAAAGCCACAGGCGGGAGCTGCCAGCACAGGTGTGTAGACAAGTCGTCCTGTGGCCACAAGTGCTGTAAGCCCAAGAGGAGAGCGGCTGTGGACATGGCGGAGGGTCAGGGCAACAAACAGGCCAGGGTGGAGTCTTACTTCCCGCAGCAGACCAAGGACGTGAGGGAGGCCTACGCCCTCATGAGGAAACACGGCTCTTTTCATGTAATCTCGAGAAGTTTTGGAAATGTGTTAGTTTCTGTTTCTTTCTTACAGAATAGATTATTTGGTACGTTATTTGGTACTCTATCGAATATGTTATTCAGTAGTGCGGGTGAGAGTGAGAGGAAGTTTCACAAAATTTCCAGAAAACGCAGAAAGCACTCAGAGAAGAACCTGTGAGGTAATATAATGTGTATCTGCCAAGTTCATAACTTGTGCCTCAACCCCAGACTAATGTAGACTAAGCCAAGTGCTCAGTTGCAAGTTATCTCCTTTTTCCTATGATTGTGGTTGAATGCTTCTCTTGATGTGAGCGTTAATGCCTATTTACTGCCAAGAATCAGAAGCCGATGAACAGATTTTTAGTATCAGCACATAGTAATACGGTCAGAGTTGTCTAAGAAGGCCACCCGTTGCAGGGAAGAAAGGCGGTTGTCTAAGACTGATGGTAGTCTAACACAGTATCGTTATAATGTGTTGTGGGATATTTTTAAACGCAAGGGAGGAAATGAAAAATGGCTGTTTGTACAGGTGATTGTCTTATAGACAGGTGGCCGTTAGAGCAGGTTCAGCTGTATTCAGGCAGGTATTCAGACTCCGTTGTTGTGGTAACAAGATGTGTTATTTCAGAATGTCTTTATTCTTGCGTTGAGTTTCTGGCTCTGTAAACATTAGAACGTAAAAAGCCCTGCCTAAGCTAAAATTTTGTCTCCCATTTTCTTTTTTCTTTCCCTCTCTGTTGCAGGGTTCAGGGAGGATCAGCCTGCAGAAGTTTGCTTTTAAAAAGTCAGAAACCCCGAAGATAGCAGGCGTTGGCTCGTCTGAACCACCAGCGCCTGACTCGTGTGAGCTGGATGATGACTGTAGCGATCACACGGTTGACTGTGGCGAGTGTGACAATGACTCGGCCTCCGACGTCATCTGCATGGACGACTTGTGGAGCGGGGAGCCCCCGGAATCATCATTAAGCCATAATAGTCACAATCCTTCCTGTAAAGACAGTGAGAAGTTCGCCAATAGGAGGACTCCCCGCTCACACGTTCCTGCAAAAGGACCATCTGAAACCACTACTACTACCAGCGTGTCTATTCCAGGAAAGAACCATAACGCCCAGGGGAAATCCAACTCTAACGTCTCAGTGGATACAACTCGTGGTTTTCATCATAAAGGAATGTTGGAGATGGCTCATTTTTCTAATGGTAGACCCAAAAACAAATTTAGGAGTTCAGATGAAATTTGCGACTTCCAGAACAATCGCAATATTGCAAAAGTTATTAAGAATGGTGACCTCGGCCCAGAGGATGAGGCTGTGTGGGACCTTGGGGAGTCTTCTATAGAGTGGACATCTCCGACTTCACCAGCGGACAGACATGGGTGTTTGGAGGAGGACAGGGACGGGGACAAGGGTAAAGGTCAACGGCTGGGAAAGGGTGGCCCTGGTGATCCTGATGGCCAGACGACCTCGGACGTCCTCAATCGAAAAGTTCATCAACCCAGTGGTAATAAGCAAAGCCAATCTTCTCCTTATATCATCTCAATTAGTTTAAGGGTGGGACGTTTGTGGTTGAGTAGTTCAAGCATCTGATCCCTCCATATAATTATAATGTGATTGAAGGTTTGTTTCCTAGCCAAGCCTAAATGGAAATCTAAGAATGATAGCACTTAAGCCCTCTCTAATTCATCTTGGAGGACTCGGGGGTTGGGGGAGGGGGTAATTTAGAAAGGATAGGCTGACCAAAAGAATTTTTTACAGGAATTATTGTGAATTTATGTGAGCCTTTACATGAAAAGAGATTCATATTTACAAGCTGTCTCATCCTCATTATTTGGCTTAATTTTGCCCCAAGCTCTCTCAATAGACCTGTGTTTGTTGGTGCTGTTTTTGGAATCTGTAAATGTGTCATGACGTGAAGGAATCAGGCACTCGTCATTTTGTGGGAATGTGGAGTTATTCGTATCATCTTAAAGCTTGTTCAATTGTCTTGCTTTTGATGAAAAATTTACCCATTTATCTAGAATACAAGTCGAGATATTTGCGATTGAAGGAGGTGGGGGTCCCCTGGTTTCAAAGGTGAAATTAGCGAGAACATGCCAGCCAAAGTGTGGCTATAGCTTGAGAGTGAGAGTCCGAGGAAACTGAAAATTTACCCTCTTTTTTTTGGCCCTTATTAATCAAGGCTTTCAATAAAATCCACACAGACGAGTATTCGTAGAAGTGCTGAGCCAAAGAATAAAAATTAGATAAAAATTGCCAAACTGACGAAAAAAAAATGCGAGTTTCTTCAATTCCATTATAAATTTTGACGAGCGCCTGATTTCACCACGCTGCCTCACAAGTCAAATGGGTTTTTAAAAATGATTACTAACAACCAGTCGTTGTCAGATATAGTTACTATCAAGTGCAATGTTATGCTCCTGTTTTTGTTTCAAGGTCTCCAGTGTGATCAGATTCAGGGAAGTGGATGGAACGAGCTGGACTCTTTTGTTCAGAGGCGACAATCTCTCTTTGCTTCGGGTAAGAGTAAGAGTGCTGTTGGAGGGGAAGGTTTTTTTTCTCGTCCAGTTGACACGTGACATTTGAATATCATTGGTTTGGATTAGTCTTCATTATACTTCGACTGCTAGCTTACATCTGCGATACTGATACTTCTGGAATGTGCAGCTAACAAAAAACGTTACAATAATCATTCCAATTGAATATCAATAATAATAGCAGTAATAATAATAATGATAATAATA
>NW_004797593.1:655329-655848 GCF_000002075.1 Aplysia californica
GTATTATTATTATTATTATTATTATTATCATTATTATCATTATTATTCAGGGACTATTTGGCCTGTACAAAAAGGGTGCTCCTCTAGCTCAGTTTGTATTGTGCTAGGGTATGGTGCGGGTGGCCTTGGGTGGTTTGAATCCTTTGGGATGTTCTTGGCTGCGGATTATTTGGGGGAGTTTTCCAGTAGTCCGTATCATTATATATATATGCATTGAATTCCTACAGAGACCTACTTTGACATAAAGACGGAAATTTAGTGGTTGAAAGGAGCCAAATTATAATAGACAATGGAGAAAGGAGGGGTGATTAAGGACTTATCAGATTCAGTTGAGTCCTTTTACATCCCACGTGAAGTGTATAACTAAGAAAATATCTGGCACAGTTGATGTCCCCAGGTGAACTCCCGTATCTGCACAGTGACCCCAGCTCTGACCTTGACCCCACTATGTAAATATGTTTTCCAGTGACCCCAGCTCTGACCTTGACCTCATTGTGTAAATGTTTTCCCCAGGTGAAC
>NW_004797593.1:656569-677891 GCF_000002075.1 Aplysia californica
CTCTCTCTCTCTCTCTCTCTCTCTCTCTCTCTCTCTCTCTCTCTCTCTCTCCTAAAATGGACCAACAGGCAGATGAATGAAATTAATGAATGGGGGAGGAAGAGATGGAGAAAAGAGAGCCTCTTGATTTAGATTTAGACAAAATCCATTGCCTGTATCATGTGACATGCTTAGGGCGCACATTATGATAGTTGGCTGCTTGCTGAACACCTAGACAAGGTGCACGGGTGGTTGGTGAGTGCTCTGGTGCGGTTTGCTCCTTCTTTCCTATCCAAGCATCTGTGGTCCTATCCTCTCCTCATTTTTTGTGTTTGTCACTCTCTTGTAACGCCTCTAATCATTGGCACTTATATTGCCTTAATAACTTATTGTATTGAAATCTTACACCCTGTACTAAAATGAAAATGAAACAAAACAAGGTGCTGAAAACCGCTGTCTTCTTTTTTCCTCGGCTGCAGACCACAGCTTTTCAAACGAAAGCGACAGAATGTATTTGAATGCTAGTGATTATGTGCATAAATGACAGCTGCGCTACATGTAAATATCTACCTCTGGGGCTAGAGATGAAACTGTGGAATAAATTGGATGGTCATGCGAGGGTTGCTTTGAGTTTGAAGTGGGCAGTCAGTTTTCTGTAGTTGGCTAAAAAAATCTTACAGAGTACGCATGTAATTCATCAGTGTGACTTTATTATGAGACAGTAGGTCTGTGTTAACGCTAAATACATGTGTACTATGATGTGCAATACTGGATTCACATGTTGTTTCAGTCAACTCCACTTGTGTTGAACTCACTTGAGTTGATTTTTGGTTTAATTTGATCTTTTTCTCGGGTCCCAGTAGCCTACCTCTTCTTTACTTTTAATTATAGTTTCCAACGGTTAGAACTTCGGATGAGTTGATCTACTATTTATCACTCCCCCGAGGACATCAACTCATCGGTACTCCTCTTTATTTTCATTTTTCTGCTGGGATCATTAAAAATTTATTTATTTATTTTTTGGTAATTTTTTTCCTCTCAGTGATGAAGAACTGATGAGCCTGATGGAGTCACCCACTGTTTCTGCGATAATGGAGGAGGTAGCGCCAAGTATGAGTGGACATCATACAACCCACCGTGAGAACACGAGCATATTCTCTTCTGTCTCAGCACAGGTGGACGGAGCCGCGAGCTGGAGACAGCGGACACCTGGAGGAGCAGTGGCAGCAGACAGTTGTGATACTAGAGATAGAGCTTGCAACTACGGCTTTAGTAGATGTCAAACGTCAAGTCCTCAGTGCCTGACCACACCATCCAAGCCAAGTAGTAGCTGCTGGGCCCACCCTGGGGGGAACCTGGCAGAGATTGATGACGACTGCAGGCCAGACACAGCTGAATTTAGGATGAATGAGATGGTAGCTTTTCCTACGATGTCGGCGGTGAATTTAAACTCTCTCAGTGGTAAGGTTGATCCCGATGACGCAAAAACCCACAGTAGTGACAGCGCGTCGTGTTGCATGAGTACAAGTGGAAAGTCCAGACGTTCTGCCATTGCTCAAAGTGTTCAAAGGGCGCCTGTTATTTCCCATACATCTGATGACTGTAGAAACTGGACAGAGTTCTCTCCACACAGCAATGTAATTGTTGCAACAAAACCTGTCGAAGACAACAGCAACTTTCATGAAACAGCTCCTCACTCAACTCACTGTTTGTTACCCATGTCTCCCAAACCCTGGACAGATGGACCAAACTGGAAGGAAACAATTGCTCCAAGTGGTCCCAAACCCTGGACAGATGGACCAAACTGGAAGGAAACAATTGCTCCAAGTGGTCCCAAACCCTGGAAAGATGGACCAAACTGGAAGGAAACAATTGCTCCAAGTGGTCCCAAACCCTGGAAAGATGGACCAAACTGGAAAGAAACGATTGGTCCTAGTGTTCCCAAACCTCCGACAGACTGGTCCCACTGGGGTACATCTAAGGCTGGAAGTGTTTCATCAACCCCTCTCACATACAGCTCATGCTGGAGTAAACCCATCACCGCACAGACTAAGAATATAATGCCAACATCTCTTAAATCTGTTGATGAAGACTGGACTGACAAGAATGAGGAGACAGTTGTTCAAATTCAGAACACTGCAGTCACTCCGAAGTCTGTTCATCATCAAGATAATGCCTTCAATCAAGATGAGTCAGCTCCAAACGTGGAGGAAGAAAGCATAAGCTGGAGTCCTAAAGACGCGATCCTCTCCTCCCCCTCCACGGATGACGGCTTCTCTCAGTCCTCTCACCGCTACGGCAAAGTCCTGGCATGGGCCAAGAGCAGTCAAGGTGCCAACGGACATGTGAGTCCAACCCTGTCCCTGTGGTTTTATGCACCCCGCATAATTTAGCAAAATTTGATCTTTTTTTTGGCATAATTTCTGATTATTTTCCTTTATCATTCTTTGTTAAAATTAAAAGAATCGCATAATTACACATTTTTGGGCTCAGTTTGCATCATTTCAGAATTTTTCTTGCATAAAACGACAGGGACAGGTCAAACCTTCCTGTAGATAGATTATATTAAATTGAATTTGAATATTGTTAGGGGAGAAGGTGACTTGTTCCTTGTAGCCTACCTTGTTTTCAAAAACTCAAAAAGGCTTTGGTTTACAGAGAAGATATAGGCCTTTGGATTTTCTCATGGATTTCCAGCAGAAGGATTTCTCTTGTCCTCCACTCCATAAATGTAAAAAAAGACGTGAAAAAATGAAGTGATCGTCTCTTCTGATGTTCAGACTTCAAAAGCCATCGACATTTGTTTGTCTCTTCGTCATAACCCAGTGTTTACAAGTTATCATTTAAGCACTGTCAGCTGGAGCACAGAGAAAAACTAGATTATTACATGTACTTTGTCTAGAGTACTGACAAAATGTCAAAAAGAAAACTAATAAATCAGCAAGACAGAGTGTTTTACTACATACACATATTCCTATATGTGTCACGACGCTGTGGAATCAGGCCGTCGTCGGATTTCGGGCATGTGGAGATATTGGTTTCATTTGATAGCTTCATTTGCCTTGCTTTCACCTAAATAAATCTATCTTTAACAAAAGTCGAGATATGCAATTGAAGGAAGTAGAGTCGCTTGGTTTCAGTGGTACGAGAAAATGGCCGCCTAAGTTTAGTAAATTCAATAAGCTTCAAAGTCCTTACTTAAAAACTGAAAAATCACATATTTTGTTTTTCAGTAAAATTCTCATGGAAATGTGTTTTTATGTGGGCATTATAGGTTTGGAGCGAGAAAACAAGAATTCGAAAAAAATTGCCCTACTGGCGGAAAAATGCCTGTTTCTTCAATTTCATAATTTTGACGAACGCTTGATTTCACCACAAAGCCTCAAATATGTTAAATCGTTTGTTTTTGGTTCTTGATCTTCCAGCTGTCCTCCAGTCTTCACAAGTCCAGCTGTTCTAGCCAGCAGGCCTGTTTGTCCTTGTCGTCTGGTGAAGTGGCAGGAGGACCCTCCTCCTTGCTCCAAGTACTGGAGGAACAACAACCACAGGCCTGTCTGTCTGTCTCACCTGATGAAACACCAGGAACCTCCTCCTTACCCCAGACACCCAGCAAGACCAACGTGATGACGACTACACAGGAACAGACCGCAGACTGCAGCTCCTCCTTTGTTCCTCCAGCAGCAAACACGATGACGTTGTTGTTATCTGGTTCTACACAACGTAGAGACCTCCGGACTTTCCCAGACACACACACTACAACAACTACAACGAGCCCAGGACTGTTTCCCCCTACTGAGGTCCCCGCTCTGTCAAGGAGATGTCTGTGGAGACAGGAAGGACAGGAGGAAGAGCGAGAGCTGTGTGTGTCCACGTCTACACCAGCCCTCAAGTCAGCCAGCACGTCCAGAAACTTCTTGTCTCAGCTGTTTGCTGCAGGGGACAGGTGAGTTTGTCGTACACTTGTTCAGTTGGTGGTTTTGATGGCTCGATTTCTCTTACGTTGAGTTAGTTTTAGTAAGAGTTTTACGGCACTTGCAACACTATAAAGTCATATAAGTGCCGAGGATTAGAGGTGTTACAAGAGAGTAACAAGCATAAAAAAGGAGGGGAGATAGATACGATAGATTTTTTATAGGAAAGAAGGAGCAAACCACACCAGAGCACCCGCCAACCACCTACGTACACTTGTTGGTGGTTTTGATGGCTCAATTTCTCTTATGCTGAGTTAAACCTACCATCTCTCTTGAGTGACAATGGTCAAATGTTGTTGCAGCTTTTAGTAAAAACAAAACTAAACTTTGATTTTTTTAAACAAAAAATATTTGAAAGTTTAGGCTTAGTGTTGTATGCAAGTCACACTGTGAAGCACCTAGTGGTCTAGGTAAAACTATAAAGTTTTAAAGTAGGCCTATATAGACTGTTTATATAATATTCTCTTTTATGTTTATCTTCCAGTTCCAGGAACAGCAGTCATCAGCTGATGGGAAACGTGTTTGATGGCCTCTTCTGACACCGACTGGTGGTAGCCCCTGGTTTTAGAAGCAAATGCCTGTGATTGAGAGACGTCGCAAAACAAACTAGTGGTCCTGTGTGGTAGAACATTTTAACTACCGGTACACATACATTGATTATCTTTCTCCATCCTTTTGGTATGCTATATGTATTATATTTGATTTCAGATTGTCACTGGGTAAAAAAATACCTACAACAGATTCTTCAGTGTACACAAGCTAGCTAAAAATGGCATAGTTATTAGTTTAAAATAAAACTGTTTGACAGCTTGTACATGCACTAAACATTTTTGAAAATAAGATGCCACCTGGAACTGGAATGACAATAAATAATAAACAGGCTGTTTGTTCTTTTTGAAATGCCATAGATCTATACTTTTTTCAAATGCGATCAGATTTGGAGAAAAATGATAAAAGAAAGTTCTCAGAAAAAGCTGGTTTTCTGCAAATGACTAATTTCGATCCTCATGGCACAGAATCATTGGATTTTTGTGTTAGTGTATGAAAACCCTTCCACATCAACTTGTCTCCATAAAGTTCTTTGAATGATCGCTCATTTTGTTCTGTTCACTATTTGAAAGTTCATATATATATGCATCTGATAAGTATTATACCGAAAGTTGCTTATGAAAAGCAGTGTTGACTTCACATTCTATCCCATCAGCAGAGCTGTTATTTGGAGAAGACCTCAATCCAGATCTAAGGAAATGTTAAAGCCATTTATCACAAAACATTTTTTCCACACCTTACCTCACAATATTAATAAGATTTCACAGCGTATTGAAGCTATCTGAGATATTTTTTTTGTATTTTGTTCAAAAATGATTTTTGTACCAGAAAATTTTTTTTTAATGCAGTTCCTCAAAAATGTGTCATGAAACATGCAGACAAAATGAGTTACTTCTCGGATTTGAGCCCTATGGAAATAGTTACATCACGCTTATTATAGTTCTTACAATTAATACGTACGAAATAACAAAAGTAATGTTATACTTTTAAAGAAGAATATTGCATCAATAAAAAATGTACAAATTTGACCCTTGAGTCGATTTTTGGCCAATATCTCCATTTGTGGATTGCGAGAAGTAACTATTTTGTCAGCACGTGTTAACTTTATCCAGCCATACACACATCTATTTCTAAAATAAATGACTTATGGCATTGGATTTTAAGATCCCTCTATTGCACAAACAGGAGATGTGTTGAATTTAACATTTCAGTTTATTTTTCAGTTCATTTTAACTAAGATTTGTATTTCCAACAGTCTCTTTCTTTTTTTCAATAAACATGAACGTTACAGAAAAATATACTTCACGAGCTTTGTGCAATTTTGAAGTGCTTTTCTGTTTCTATTACCGATTCATCGCCTGGAACCGGACCCCATGTGTTTGGGACTGGGGCCCAACCAATATGAACTCACTGAGCTCAGGTTCCAAACATAGACATGATATAATATCCTGTCTATGTTTGGAACCTGGGCTCAGTGAGTTTGAGTTAAGCATGGAATAGCAGTCTAAGAATATAGATATACCACAGTTAATATCATAGACACATTTTCAGAGATGCCAACCAGACAAAACCAAAATGAGTATTGGGAAATATGAAAATGTGTATTTTCCCCGACCGACCGACCAATTAGTAAAATGTTTAGGTTGTCCAGCAATATTTCCTGAAAAAATTTCCGAGCTCACCAGCTCGAGAAAGGGAGCACACACACGTACAATATACATGTATCCAGTCAACAACATGTCAGTGTTCAGTGTCGTACTGGGGTCTTGTTTGACTTAAGTATTTCAGTCTGTTATAATATTTTCCACTCATTATTGTAATATTATAAAAAATTAATCCTGTTTTGAGCGTTCGGAAGGGCCTAGAACAAGAATTTCGACTATCAAGAACCAGTCTAGGTGTCATGATTCATATTATGAACTGACTGACTAAAATTATTGCTCAAACTCAGAGAAGAGCAATAACTTAAAAGGCTCCAGTAGACCCGTGCACTGTGAGAGTTGTAACAACTGTGGGAGGGCAAGATGCAGTGACACTGAAAATCTGCCCGTCTTGAACAGAAAGCTACAACAAACACTGTAGGTATAATTTACTATCACCCATCCAATGACACGCGAACATTTTATTTCAATTACACAGCCTTGCAAAGTATGAAGGGTCCCGATTCCGCACACGGCCTGCACCAACGAGAGCTCTAATCAAAATTCTGAAATTTGCCTCCAAGTTTTTGCCCTCTGGTGTTGCCTTCACTCCTCCCCCCCCCCCCCCCCTTCCTCGAGTGTATTAAAAAAATAAATAATCCCCTCCCGTTGTCCTATACTTGGCAACGCCGTTACTTCCACCAAACACGGTCTTTGCTCACACGATACCGCATTTATTTGAGATGCGAATGCGCGCAGGTTCATTGACCGGTCACGATGGCGAGCCCGACAATCTAAAAATCGGACGACGCTTGTATTTTCTTTTCTTTTTTTCCTATAGTACAAGTAACAGCACAGAGACGAATTAGAGAAATTTTATTTGCACGGCAACACAGCGTTTACACTACACAACCTGCATGTCACAAATAAGTTGTGTTATCAGTCTACCGCTTGCAAACTTCTCGGTGGTAACGAAAGCGAAAGTAGATCTTGATTTTCCCGATCAAGCCTCGGTGTCACATACACTTCCGCCAGCCGCCGCGGCCCTGTTCGCGTGAAAGTAAAACGTACTCTCGGAGGAGGAAAAGCTAAACAAATATTATCACTATCGCGACCGGCAAAAATTAACTTACTGACCTTATCGAACTTGGTTTTCAAATATTCCAGTTCCGCGATACTGATACTATTCTGACAAAAGATGGGACTTGAGATAATTAGGTTTACTCGCCCAAACTGGATCTCGTATTTTTCGCATTCCAGGATGCATATTTTTTCATGAAAAGTCGTATTCGCGTATTTGCGGCAAAAAATCATACTAAAATACGTAAAATCGTACTGGTTGGCATCTCTGCATTTTAGAATCCTGTTGAGTGTTATGTCAAACAGAGTGACCACTCTCAATGTTTAAACTGTTGTGGTTCTGTACTCCTAACCAACAAACCGGCAATTATCTCACGTCCCTGCTTGACCTAGATTTAACAGTTTCTTGGTTGCCAAAGTTTTTGGTAAATTCGACAGTTAACCAAACAATTTCTAAGTTTCTCTGTCATTCCTCAAATAGGATGTTGCACTTATGGCCCAGTTACACGCAACGATAAATTGTGTCAGATTCATCGTATGCGAGAACTGTTAGTGTTAGTTTCATCGAGCTGTGCAGTCTGTTTAGACAGCTCTTTCTGTGCTGACGAATTTCACTATCCATAAAACCCAGGAGAGAGAGAGAGAAACAATGAACGTGAGAGAAAAACACACAAACAAAACCAATTCAGACTGACCTTACCAGACCAAGACATTTATTCTTTCTTTCTTTCTTTCTTTTTTTTTTGTACAATGTGAGTTCAAATAAATAGCTAATATTCGCAAGAGAAGTCCAGATAATTTGGATCGAAATAGTGAACTCGCACGTAGCCATCCTCTCCTCCGCTGCTGTAGCTGTGGTTGGAGGAAACAAAAAAAATTGCGTCAAAATAATACACATAAATAAAGACATGATCACACTGATCAGAAAATATAAAACCAAATTTCTTTACAGATGAATTAGAGCCAGATAATTACAGTATAACGCGGATAGCTTGAATTCGTCGGGACTGGCCTCGGTAGTTCAAGGGATCCGTAGTTCAAGGGATATCATAAAAGAATAAAGAGAAAAAAAAATAAGGAAACCAAAAAAAATAATTTTTTTTAAAAACTGACCGCAGGCACAGTTCGCCGGATGCATATTTCGAGCCTTCTATGTTCGACCTATCCATGTTAGATTCTATACTGTATCACACAGTGATCAGAAAATATAAAAGCAAAATTCTCAACAGAAGAGTTAGAGGTAGATAATTAGTGGTACTGGTGATCTCACAGATTAGCAGTTTCCGTTAGAACAGGATTTCGGCTATAAACAGGCTTATTTAATAAATCGGTCAATTCTCATGTTCGTTCTCTTATGAAGTATTGCAAAAATGTTCTTTTATAACAGGCATTTGGCCAGACATGCTCAGCTAAAACAGTCGTACAACCATTGACATTATTATTTTTAAAGCAGGAAAATGGCGCTCATATCACCTTATGCAGTTTGCGAGCCCTGTAAAACCTCTACTAAAACAAAGCAGGACAACGGATATGAAGTAAAACTACAGTCAACATTAATGGCGAATAGGACCAACTTGACCCACAGTACAGTAGGCATAAGTTGATTATGTGCATGTTAATCAAATCTGTTAAGACTGTACATTCCAACTCGCAGTTTAAGGTCATCAGCTGACAAAAAGAAATTTATTTTACCATCTATGAAGCCTAAAACAATTGGTGAAAGGGCATTTGAATACGAAGGCCCCAAGATCTGGAATGCTTTACCAAGTACGTTGAGAGAAATCAAATCTTTTGATTCATTCAAATGTCAGCTGAAGTCGTTTCTGTTTTTAAATTAATAAGATGAATATTTGGAACAATTTTCTTTAGTCAGAACACAACGTTTCATGTTCCTGTTGTATGTTGTATTGTATTGTAAAGCGCTCAGAGCCTGTGTACTTTATTCGGGGTTGAGCGCTATATAAATGTCATTTATTATTATTATTATGTTTTATGATGTGTCAAACTGTGAGTACAGGGGAGGGAGGAGGAAAGCAGAATGCACTTGGGTGTTGATGCCACTCCGTGGGACAGTGGTGTAAGTCTATACACACTCATCACACGTCTCCCCTTAGGGTGGCGAGACTTGGGATGAGAAGAATGTTGTTGTTATCGATCCAGCGTGATGAGAATATATGATTGTGCAGGTGTGACCATAAAAAAATGAGAGTGAGAGTGGTGTTAAAACAATCGTGCACCCTCATCTAAGTTTTTGCCACTGAACTATCAAACTTGTGATCAATATCATGATTTTGAAAAAAAAGTACCGGTACCGGTAACGAGAATTCGTGTCAGGGAAACCCTCTCATGATCAACCCATGCAGGACTTATAGCTCCTGACACAAGTACTCTGTACAACCTCAGAGCAAGCAAACCACCTAGAACCACGCTGATGAAGTGTGACACCCCATGAGACACAGAATTAGTCACCAGAGACACAGAATGAGTCACCTAAAAGAGCAAGTGGTCTACCAGTTGCACCCACAGGAGACTGAACAGACGAAATCAAAAGTGCTCTATTTTTAGTTTTAGTAGAAGTTTTACGGTGCTCGCAACTGCATAAGGTCAAAAAGTGCACTCTGACTTTAAACTCAAGATTTAAGCATAGTGGTTCTGTTATAACTATAGTAATTTTGAATGGTAAAGACATGTTCGCTGTTGCTGTTGTTTGTTTGTTTGTTGGTTTGGTTTGGGGTTTTTTGAGGGTGGGGGTGTTGCTGAATACCAACAAAAAAAACTTTACACTGAAAAATAGCTAACCTCTTTCCATCAGGATGGAAGGCCACACTGTTGATTGGTCCAAAGTGTCCCTTGACTCTGCCAAACTCTTCCTCAAACACCAGGTGGAAGAAGCGAGCGTCAAACTTGCCCACACGGGTGCTGGTGGTGGTCACCTGCATGGCTTCCTGACCACCGCCCATTACCACCTGGAATACAAACAAAAAAAAGTGGTGCACCACATTCTTCATTTAGTTTTAGTTTAATAAAAGTTTTATGGCACTTACAACACAACAAGGTCATATAAGTGCTGGAGAATAAAGATGTTACAAGAGAGTAAAGTACACACCGTTAAAAAAAAAAAAATTAGAGGGGAGATAAGGATGACAGATGTTTTGATAGGAAAGAAAGAGTAAATCACATCAAAGCCCTCGCCAATCTCCCACGCACAATATCAGCCCTCTGTCTGCACACAATCAACAAAGATCTTTAATCACATCATAAGAACACATTAACACTTTAAGGTCTTCAAGTTCCAATTTCAATTTAATACATACTGGTCACATAAGTCTAAGCTAAGACTACTACACACTTGTGGTTCCCTTGCATGTGCGTTGACATGGTCGGCCAGTAAAATCCAACCTCCATGTTACCACACTAATAGCCCTCTTGAAAGTTATTCTAGCAATATAAATCAATCCATAGAAAAAGCAAAATTTCCGCAGCAGTCACTTACGTGGTCATGGAGTGGAGAGATTGCAGCTGAGTTGATAGGTCTTTCCGTCTTGTACATCTTCAGCGGTTCAAGGGTCTCCATGTCAAACAGCTGCAACAGTGAAACATGGAGGTCAACAGACTACTAAGGCAATCTCTCAAAGTTTTATTGTCAGAGCAAAGCATTTTACGGCAGTTGCAACACAATTAGGTCATATTAATTCATAAGATTAAAGGTGTTGCAAGAGACGAGTAAAAAAGTAAAGTTGTTCCCTATCCGATCTGGGCATTGGGGATTGCCTTGTTAGTGAGACAAGAGAGTAACAAACACAAAAAAAGGAAGAGAGATAAGGACGATAGATGTTTGATAGGAAAGAAGATGGCTATTTTCAAATGAATTTCAAAACAAACTTTCAAATGTTTAACTGTTCAGGCAAAATCAAAGACTATACAGAGACAGCGAATCCAATAAATGCACAGCTTCAGTTTTAGAGACGTGCTTTACAGCAACTAAGGGACACTAAAACAAACCGCTGCATCTTTGAAGATGCCAAATGTCGGCATACAAAAAAAAGGAGAGAAGAACAAGAATCTTCATCAGCTGAACATAACTCAATTCATCCAGCCCGTGTGTTCGCCACGTCCGGTCTACGTAAATTAGAGGTAGCAGGTATTACTATTCTTATCCACGTTTGCGAGTTTTCCAAGAAAAATAAAATATCCCTACAATACGCATAATATGATATTCCCTCTAGTCTTAGCAAAAAAAAATTATTATTATAGCTGTGCCAGCTGTGCCACGGCTATTTTCGTGTTTGTTCCAATACACAAACTATGTTCTTGGTTTTGTTTTGTGCATAAGCGGCGAAGAATGTGAAAGTAGACATAAAAACAAGGCGGTCGGATTGATGTTAGTGCCTTGACAACTTTTTAGAAAAACTAGATCTAGACCATAGACTACCTATATGTTGCTATGGGTGTATCGAGTTCCAATGAGCCACAGTCAGACGAAGAATTAAATTGTTTTTCTCTGCACTTTTCGTACTCCTTCTCTGTAATAATGTTACAACATTTAAGTTAAAATCTAAGGAAAATTTCATATTGATAGCTCAAACAGTTTAGGCACAAGGTGTGTCCAAACGGAGTGAGTCGAGTTCAGACCAAGATTTTTACCCTGGCTCGCAACAAGCCAGGTGGACACAAGTGCACTGCAGCGGCCACGCAGGGTGAATAGAGTTATTGCTTTAGTAGAGGTTTTTCGGCGCTCGCAACTGCATAAGGTCATATGAGCGCCAAGGGGTGGATGTCAACAGAGAAGTCCTGAGAGGGAATCGGACTTACTCAGCTCACCTCTCTAGCTTTAACAGTACAAAGTCTGCTTTGGCTATCAAGGCACCCCCGGAAATAGCGGGTCACAAGAGTGTGACAAACATACAAAAGAAGTAGAGGACAATGACGAAAGTAAGGATTATTGTTTGTTTAAGTAGAGGTTTTACAGCGCTCGCAACTGCATATGGGCATATGAGCGCCATTTTCCTGCTTTAAAAAAAGATTAGAGGTATTACAAGAGTGTAACAAACAAAGAACAAGGGGAGACAAGGACGATAGATGTTTGATAGGAAAGAAGAAGCAAACCACACCAGAGCACCCGGCAACCACCGTAAGGATTAGGAAAGAAAAAGCAGCAGTTCCCTGTTGTAGTACAAGCACAGTTACGAGCATGACATTGTTGGATCAGCCCATTTAAAATTCTACATGTCCCCCCTTTGGGAATGGCCTAAAGACACTTCAGTCAGTGGCACCACCCCGGGGGTTACCACACACACACACAAGACATGACAATAGATATTCCAAAGAAGACGCTGCTCACCCTTGCTGTGTTGTCCTTGGAGGCAGTGATGAACATGGAGTTGTCCTTGTAGGGCTGGATGTCGTTGATCTGCTTCGTGTGGTCCTTGCAGCCTTTGATTCGGGTGCCCGTCTGAAAAAGTAATCATTAAATTTACAAAAACTAGTTGAGCTAAAAAAAAATTTAAATATGTTTTAACTCTGGGCAGTAGACCTTGATGTTTTCCAAATCTCCATCCCTGGACTACTGTACTCCAACATGATCAGCCCTCTGCTGGGACATTTCAGGCCCACTTTCAGCACTTTTCAAGGACCCTCGAGCGACTGTTGAGTTCCTGCATGCTGTCGGCATCGCTGACCGTTTATGACACCATAGCGCAAGGAGAGAGGGAGAGGGAGAGGGAGAGGGAGAGGGAGAGGGAGAGGGAGAGAGAGAGAGACAGATAGACAGAGACAGAGAGACATGATCAGCCCCAGGTGCACGGGCCAAACAAGACACCAAGAAATACATCCTGGGCACATTTACTGGCCGGGCCTCTAAGGTTCAAAGATGTGGAGTGTGAAGTGCCGAGGTAAAAATTGTGATTCTGATGATGTAAGGTACAGTGCCCAGCGATGATCCATTTTCATTTTCATGCATTCAAAACTGACAATCCAACTAATGCCCTCTCAAAAAAAGATCAGGGCCTAACCCACCAGCCAAACGATGCAGATGAGAAACACAGGACAGGCTGGCTTTCATCTCTGCTGCCACCCACCCAAGTCAGAAAGTCCTACCAGTGAATACTATTTGTCCGTCCATATACCTGGGGAACACATGACCAGCCAACAACAGGGAGGTCACTTACAGATATTTACATATATCTATTTCGTGTTCTCTAGATCTGTGGACTTTCCTGCAGTGTCCTTTTAAAAATAACTGACACTTCTGCTAGAAAAATATAATACTATGCACTTCTAAAGAGCATTGGTTCTTAAACTGTGCACTCAAATGTTGTGGCCTCTGGTACTTCCTTCTACAAAAAGAAACAGGAGGGCTATTTTTTTTAAATCAAAAGATCACTAAACCACTTTTAGCCAAAAGTCATGACCGTCCAGGTTGGTTTTTCCAAGATGATATATCTCAATCAGGAATTTTTCAATCTTCAATTCTAAAATGTATTTTTCTGTCTTGTTTCCAGACACCAAACAAAGTTTAATCTCAAAGAAACTTAAAAGCAATTAACTGCTCTTCCATACTTAAAAATGAGCAACATCAATTCATGCCATCTAAACAGGAATTACACAAAACACCAGATCTACATAAATGCCTTGGCTGTGGTTAAGGTCTTGTGAAAAAGAAAAACTTGACACAAACTCAGTTCCCAGAAGCAAGGGCCTGTTTGAAGTTTTACTTAGAAACACAATCAGTCACTTTAGCAAATTCACTATGAACAAAGGATGTCTTTCCTGTCGTGCATAAAAAGAGCTGGTACTAATGTATTATTATCACGATCTTTGTATCAGCCTGTGCACAAATGCAGTATGGGTATCTGGGAACTCACTTTGATATCGAACTGGTTGATCTCGCCGTTTTCGTGACCTGTCAAGATGAAATCCTCACCAGGGCCCCAGATGGCTGACGTGATTTTGGACATCGACGTGTCGATTGGGATGGTCAGGTAGGGGTTCCCAGACTCTGTTGTGGACAGAATCAACAAAATTGCATAACAATAAACAACACTTATAAAATCTTTCTGGTCAAATATGTGTTTTTACGCAGTGTTTCCTCGACAACATCCCAAGAAAAGTCTAATACTATACTGTTGGTATGCACATGTTATGTGACATTGGCGAATATATTATGTACTGTACGGTAGAAACTCAATATAACATGACCCCTTAGGATCAAAGATTTTGTACAACTTAATCAAAGTATGTATTAGCCAGAGAAAGTACAAAGACTTAATGAGACCCGGGGGTTCAGAAAATGAATGTTACAGCCAAGAGAACGATTTAATTCACTGACTGCCAGGGGGTTTCACCTCACAGTATAAGACAAGTGAGGATGCTGCAGTTATTGTTTGAAGTCAAACGTCCCTCTAGACCCAAAGTCAGAAGAGTAGCAGGGAGAAAGAACCAGGGGCTCACTTACCAATCTGTGAGCCGTCTCTGATGTCAAACATGTGGATCTCACAGGGGAAGCCCATGGTCTTGTCTGTGCTGTACATGACTAGGTTGCCACTGTAGGAGAAACCGTTTGTCCGCACGGCTGTCCTCGTCTCCAGAGAGTTCAGTTGCGAGCCTGAGCAGGGACAGAATTTAAAAAATGTATGTAATGATAATAGATTGCATTTATATAGCGCTTTATCATATACTAGTAAGCTCTGAGCATAGAAGAAATCTGTAAAAAAAAAATAAAACATAACCCTTAGTTTACCGTTCTTTACAAACTTCTTGTCAAATTGTTCTTTTCTCGGTTTCCTTTAAAAAAAATTTATTTTGCAGAGGCTTTTCACATCTCACTTCATGAATGACAGGTCCATTACAGAGAAAAGGAAAACTTGCACTCAACAAAACATCCTCTCCTTCACCAGTATACTTTACTTATATAAATCTCTTTCAAGTCTGAAAGCTCCAGTCCTACACAATCAATATATCTACAGTTGGACCTGTGTACGACAAACCTCTCATTAAACTTTTGCCTTCAGAATATGTACAAATTTAAGACACATGTATGCTTCCCTGCTCTGCAGCATGATATAACTTTTAACTAAATACACAACATACTTTATAAATGCCCTTCAATATAAGCATTTTTAAATGCTCCACATTATAATTATAATATTATGCGCCATACTGTATAGGTTGAAAATATATGTCATATGTTTTCCCTGCTAGTGGCAAAAATGTTAATTTCCCTGTAAGCCACAGAAATGTAAATTACCCAGTTGTATAAAAAAAGAATTTCATATAGTCCTTTCACCCATCCTCTCCCCATCTTTTCTCAATGTGCTCATGAGCTTGCCATGTGATATTACTGACGGCACGGACAGACAATTGTGACACTGCATCATCACGTAACACCCACCTGTTTCACAGTCCCAGATCTTGCATGTGTTATCAGCAGCCCCGGTGAGGACTTTGGTGGAATCCCCTAGTTTTGGGTCAAGGACACAATAATGATCTCTTTCAGGGAACCCAAGGCTACAAGAAGTAATGAGGAAACCCGAGACAGTGGAGCACCCATCTTAACTCTTTTACCATATCTGGACGGTGGCAGCATCCGGTAGTCGAGGTCCGTAACCATGGCTGGGCAGTACCACAGTCTGATGTGAAGTTATTATTGTATTATGGTACGGGCAGAATGAAAAAAAGTATGAGTTGACAAGCCTTTAGTTAGACCCAGAAGTCAAAGATAAATGAATTCACCATCGGGGCAATGCTTTGTTGATCAGTTTGACATGAAACATGCTGTTTTAAAAACGTAGTATGTCGGGTCAAATTTCCACAAACATGAGAGAATTACGCGGAAACGTGATTTTAAATTGCAAGGTCAACAACGAGCTTACTTTAATTACCTCCATAACATGAAAATGTGCCCTACAACTATAATACTGCGTATAAAGCTATCTGTGTGTGTGCTAAAATCTCACAGGGGGCTCTCATGGTCAAGAGGTTATAATGGTGTTTGCCACTCATTCAATGGGTACTGAGTTCGAATCCAGATAGGGACAGAAAAGTTTCGGCTCTAAAATTTGTCTCCTTTCACCTCCTTGCTCCCTAAAAACGTTCTGTTGTTTGCTTTCGTCTCCACTTTCTGCCCCCCGCCCCCCAACCTCCTTTGCCCCCTCCTCTGGGCTCTTGACTCTTTCTGAAGACTTTCTACTGCTTCTCCTTGGCTCCTGCCCACTCATATGCTTAAACAAAAAATTCTTTTAAAGAAAAAATCTCATAAATGGTTTATAACGGTAGCCTGCGATGTGATGATAAATCGTTCTTATCATTGGCAGCCAATTTTGGAGGCATTTGTATTATCAATATTTAATCATTTTACGACCCCTCTGAATAAAGGGAGTCGGAGAATAATTATTACAGAGCCAATTATCAGATTCTGGACTCGATACTGACGAATCCTCTTTCTTCGGTAAAAACTCAACCGTCATTGACTGAAGATATCAACAACAAAAAAAAGTAAAAGTCCCCTTGGTGAAGACTGCAAACAAGTTTTTCCACTTTCTAGCACCACATACCTCAGCAAGGAGCTAAATCATTTTTTGCATAGACATGGAAAACTCTTAAGAGCCCTGTGATTCCTTTCTCAGGTAAAAATTCTACACAAATTACAGGAATAAAACTAAAAACTCCACTCCATGACACTCGATAAGGTTTGAGAGAAGCAGCGACTGAAAAGGATACAGGTACAATCTATACACCAGACAGCTCCATTGTGTCCAACAAAGGATCCCAGCCTCTCGCCGTTGAGAGAATACCACACGTTGGGCTGGGGATCCTTGGCACTGGAAAAGATGAGATCTCCTTCTCTGTTGTACTTGATCTGTGTGATTGACCGCTCATGGCCATGAAGCATAATAGGTTTCTGAAAAAACAAAACAAAAAACATTACAATAATTGTTATCTTCAAAAAATAATTCTATACAAGCCAGCTTGCTTTTTCCTATTCTCTCATGTATACCATTAAAGCTTTTTTGTTGTACTAGGAGGGGGTAAGCCTTCCGACAGTTGGCACTGATTTTCAGCTGAGCTCGTTTATCCAGGACAGAAGCCTAATGTCTCAGTCTTAATGGACACGTGGTCTAGATCAAGCGCACTAGCGGCATATTTCGGACACCGGGTTTTCGAGTGTGTCACTTTTCTTATTCATCATTTCCTCCCATCTTGCTCAAAATTCTGAACAACCTGCAAATAGAACTAAAAAAAAGAACTTATTTCCTCTTTCCAACTTGGCAATAGGCTTAATGTTATCATTCAACGGTTCGCCAAATTGTACTTCCACTTTCGACCAAAACAACGATGGCGACATTTTGGACGAGACAGTCAATTTCCCAGACACACTTCATGATTGCAATTAAGAACACTTGGCCTGGGTGTAGTGTTAGATAGTGTAATGTTGACAAATCAATTACCTCGATCTAGTTCAACTACTCAAATACAAAATCGGGCTCAATTTTGCGAATTTCGAATAAAATAGGCCAAAATAAGGCGGTTGGGAACTACCGAAAAAGTGCCAATCTTTTTTTGTTGAATTATAAGCCGATCCAATCAGCTTGCAAAGGAATCTCAACAAAACCCTTCGAGGTAAAAAAATAATTGAGGTTTTGGGCTGGATTGTACTTTACCTGACCACCCGTCTGGGCCTGTGATTACTATGAGCGCCTAGCCTAACTACATATTCATAGTTCTCTACGCGCGGACAAGAAGTAGTTCTGCGGGCCACTGTGCACAGAGCGCAAGCCAGCGGTGAGGCAAAGTGTGCGAGAGATGGTGGTTGAGGGGGATTTAACTTTGGTGGATGAAGCATGTTCACATATCATAACAACAGTTGGGGGGGGATTCAGCCCCCTGGCAACAATAATTTAAAAAACAAAACACACACACATAAATTTATGCAAAACAATAACATGAGCGGACCATGGCGCTAAGTGGACGATCAGGATATAATAAAATAATTAGACTGGCTGAGCCTTGCTTTGCAGCACTCACAGAGTTCAGAGTTGCGAGCAGTACCAAGGGTGGTTGCCACTGAATGCAAATGAGCGCTTGAGCTTGTGCGCATCTCTCGCCCTCCATTGTACTTGGCCGGACCATGAGGGGGAGGAGGGGAGGAGGAGGAGGTGTAGGCCAAGTAGAGTCGCTAGCAAAGAAAAAGACTACCCTTTATTATCACCCCGGATTCTCCCAATGACCCATGTCTCGCTATTCTCCCTGTGGGGGCATGAGGCGAGGACTCCCCCTTGACCTCTCGCAGGCCGATAAAAATCACGTAGTGGCCCTTGGTGGCTTACCGCATAGATCTATGGTTGGGAACGAATAATATAATTATAATGTAAAAACATTTTTTGCCTCTCCAATAAAAAATTTAAAAAAGGCTCACTACCGATGCTGCTGAGCGGGACGTGGGACTGGCCGCACCATACTTTGTTTACACACTTTTAACGATGGCAGGCCTCTCATTCTCTGCCTGCACACAATAAATTAATGGTTCAAGGAACAGAGAGTCTGAGAGAGTGTGTGTACAAACGTAAAATGCTCTTGAACAACAGTAGAAGGGAAATTTATTCAGACCAAATGGACGAGGGTGTTAAATTGTGTTAACTAGTTTATTAAGCAATCCAAGCTCTTTTCGTAACTTTTATTATTTATTTCTCTTACTCTTTTTTTTTTCTTGCCTCTTCTTTCCCTTTCTTCTTGAACATTTGGAGTTTGTAGAGCAAAAAAAGAGCCAGAGAGCCAAATGAAAATCTCCGGGCCAGACACGATCCAAAAGAGCCAAATTCTGTGATTTTTTGCTCCAAACTGACAACCCTGACTGACTATTCAGATACGAATAGTGATGAACACGATGCTTTGGAGCATATATATAGCCCTGACCCGACCCCCCGGGCGTCATGCCCGCTAACCTAAGCCCTGATCCCTCTTTGGCTATTTCCGGTAAAACGAAGGGGTGAAAACAGCGAGACATGGGTTATTCTCAACCAAGGTGAGAATAATCACTTCCAGAAAAAAGGTGGACCATGGGATTTGATTGACCAATTTGCGTCAAGGTCGTGGGTAAAAGGGCACGGTCACTGAAAAACCTGATAGGCCTATGAGACGTCAGTCGGTAGTTGGCAGTCGAAGGGTGAAGACATTGCGTAGGAAAGTGAATAGGGGAGTCCTGAAAGGAAGAATAGCGGACCACTGGGCACCAGTGGTGCCATAGTGAAAGTAAGGTAAAACTATTCATTTGCGATGGAAACGAAGTTGATATATATTCGTGTTCAGCGCATCAATATTTAGGCCTAGATCTAGAATCTAGTAAAAAAGGCCGTCGTTCGAGTCCGAATAACATTTTTTCATATTCGGACTCGAGTCCGAATAAAAAAATTTCTTATTGGGACTCGAGTCCGAATATGAAAAAATGTTATTCGGACTCGAGTCCCGAAAAAAGGAAGTGTCTTCGTTCTATATAGATCTAACGTTTAGTGGTTCCAATTTTCCGCCATTTTTTTAGTTTCCCCCACACCTTATCTGCCGATCCAATGCCCGCCGCCTCATTGATACGCCCCCCCACGTTTCCCACTTTCTTTGTTGTAGAAAAAGGTAAAATTGAAGATTAGCAGACCACCTGGCGCATGCATATTATGAGCTGTGTAAAAAAAATAAAAGACCGATTCATTCAAATACACAAGCCTGTGTCATATCGATTGTTTACCAAGAAAAAGTTGTGTTGCTGTGTAGAGCTGAGCATACGGCAACTTTTGATTCCATAGACCAGCACACAATTCATTACGTATTCATTACGTAGATCTACGTCAAGACTAGCTTATTATTGTAATAATGATCAGTTGCCGAGGGGAAAAAGACTGACGCGTATGCGACGTTCAAAGCCCGGACCGATAGTGCCCCCCCCACCACCCTCCCCGACACGCACACAGCCACACGTGTGCAGGCCACCCATCCGACCCCGACACACGCTAACGAGCCATCTTTAATTGCTTCTGATGACCTCTTGACAAATAAACATTTATTAGAAGCGCTATAACTTTTCAGGCCGGCCTCAAATTCATCATAAGATTAAAACTCGGCTCCTGCACAAAACGCCTTTTTGCCCGTAGTGATCCCGGTCTCTACCCAGCCTGAGGCGAGTCACGAGTGAGGCAGGACAGGAAGCCGGATTCACGAGTCACAGGAAGTCGGAAGTGATATCATGCTGGACAAGAATCAGAGTCCGAATAACATTTTTTCATATTCGGACTCGAGTCCGAATAATCACTTCGAGTAAAAAATAGACAACTGGTAGCAAAGTGTGAGACGGGAGGGAAAGTAAAACCATTTGCGACGTTTTTCAAGGGAGTGTAGTGTATACAGACCCGGTAACCTGTAACAAAGTCACAAAGTATACAGACCCGGTAAGGGAACTCTTTTGTGATTTCCGACATTTTCAGTGCCCTCTTACTCTTGGCTCAGGGTAGACCTAGAAGGTTCTTTTAGATCTATGGCCTACGTCTAGATCAAGACAGACAGGCATAAATCATTGATCTAGTTTCGAAGCTAGCCTAAATCTAGATCTAGATCTAAATGAACATTGCGGGGGATGTCTTTTCGATGAACGATCGTTTTTCCTCCGTTTTGGAGTTGGGGGAATCACAATTTGAAGCAAAGAACAATGTCATAATTTCAATTGAGCAGTTACCCTCTCTATTTCTCTCTCTTCTGTGTATCTCTCGCATTCTCTTTTTCTTTGTTTGTCTCTGTCTTTCTTTCTAGTTTCTCCCCACCTATTTCCCACTCTATCTTTCTCTCGTTCCCTCTGCCAACTGGGGCATACATTTTGCTAGCACTTCCCCATGCTCTCTCTCTCTCTCACACACACACACCCACACTACCTGGTCTGGGCGCTGAAACTTTCCAAAATCACAAAACAGTTCCCCTACCGGGTCTGTATACACTTCGACTTCGTGACTTTGTTCTCGGTTACCGGGTCTGTTTACACTTCGTTTTTTTCATGGCCACCTCTATTCTCACCCGGAGTGAGAATAGTGCAGGCGAGTCTTGTGGCTATTCTCACCCGGTGCGCGTTCA
>NW_004797593.1:678211-680842 GCF_000002075.1 Aplysia californica
TCAGAAAAAGACAGAGAGAGAGAGAGAGAAGAGGGGAGGAGTTGATCTTGCGAGAACTTCCGGGCGGGTGAGAATAGCCACTTTTTTTCATTTTCATGCCAAAATTGTGTTCAGGGCCCTAAAAAAAACGTAAAAAGCTACAAAATAATACCCTTTATGAGACGGGAGGGTTTCTATAAAGTTACCGACATTATGGGGAGTTGACTCCCTCAATAATTACCAGCTGACAATTTATTTGTCACGCCTTCCTTTTACCTGACACAAACAAGACACACTAGTCACTAGACAGCCCCTGCCTCTCACTTCAATCGCAAATATCTCTACTTTTATTCAAGACAGAACTGTATTCTTTCACCATACACAATATAAGTGAAGACGCTAAGAGATTGTGTTATATATCAACAACTTCTTTTATAATGCTAAAAAGATTAACGAACAGCTGAGACAACTGATGAGACAGTGAGAGTAAGTTCATCAGATCATTCATTGCAGGTCAGTGCAGAGTCATGAGATAGGCGAGGATTTATAACTCAATCAAGACTTCTTGAAGCTTAAATAAGTTTAACAGGCTAATTTTAAAAACTAAACTTGACGTAATGTTCTGAAACCTACCATCTTCACGTTTTTTCAATTATCCTTGGCTGTGCAAATTATAATCCAGATGTTAGTCCTGCATCAACGTTTGATCCAGCATGAGGTAATGCCGCAAATGGCCGGGAAAACCGGATGTTGATGAGAGAGTTTGGTCCCTTGATCTATTTTAAGACGACACAGCGCATGCGTTTTGCCTAGATCAAAGAGGTTATAAATAGAGAAAGAAGTCATAGCTCTGACGTCACGAGTGTCAAAATTGAGAGGCATGCCGCCATCCCGGAGAGGAATAAAAGGCCAGTCGGTGCACAGCAACACTTTTCAATCACGGATTAATGATACTCTGCGAAGTCATTTGATGTTGATTTCTTTTTCATGTGATTTATCTATCGCTATAATATACTCGTAGGGTTTTTTGTGATTGTTTACCTTTAAATTAGCCAGATAATCTCCAAAATCTCCAATTAATGCAATTATTGCCTTTTACACCGTGAGACTATATGAGTGAGTAAAATTAATAAGAAAAAATTAGAGAGATCAACTTGATGATCACTTTTTATTATAAAAAAACATACTTTTATTGAAATTTTTTGCTGTGTGTCGCTCAAACAGATTTAGCACCGCTGACCCCAACACTTTAAGGCGCTCCTATCGGCCCTCTAGAATCAGGGATGTGACCAAGAAGCTGCTAGAAGCTTCAGCTGCAACTCTAGAGCATCTTCAAAGTTGGCTGAATGGAAAAGAACCTCTGTCGATGTTGTTGAGATGAGAAAATACCAGGCGCAACTAACCACCGATAAGACCAGCATAATATTCTGTCTGATTTGCGGAAACAACGCCAAACAGCATGAGCAACAGCAGCACCAGGGGTTCATGGAAGATGGGGTGTTGTGTAGCAAAACACCATTGCCAATCAACGCCAATTTTAGAAAATATTGTCAACGTTTAAAATAAACTGGCTATTTATCTAAGTGACGTTATATTTTAAAATGTCGTCAGTGTAAAATCATATTTTGTCCGCAATATTAAACAAAGCTCTTTGCGCGTGCGCACAGGATCCATACAATCAGAGATAGTATCCCAGCCTACAATTAATTGCTCATCTTGAGACAATAACGAATTTATATATTATTATTATTATTGGATTTAGTTAAATAATTACCCCAGTCTAAACCCCCTTCATATTCTATGAAGACCTAGGCTTTGCATCGGTGGTCAGTAGAAGGAGAGTGTAGACAACATGACATAGTTATCCATTTTGTAAGTATGGAATTATCATTCTTCTTAACAAACTCAGTTGCTCACTTTGTCTTCCTCCGCCCTTCCTCCACCCCACCCGGGAAAAAATAAACAATACCTTATAGCATATATCTCTGTTCATCTGTAGCCCACATTTAAGTGCCGCACAGCAGAGAGTATTTAATTATAACAGACATAGTGAGTTTACGTGGGTGACGTCACAGCTGTGAGCTCTAGTAGCCTACTGCTATAACCTCTTTGGCCTAGATCTAGTGGTTTAGTAAAAGAAATACGGCTTGGCTTGAATTTTGAGATTTGTTATTATAAGGTCATGTAAGCATCACGGCAGTCTATCAGTCTATTACAAGTGAATGGGGCGGGGAGATCGACAACTAGACTAGTGCATGCATGTTCTTTTTTTTAAATTTTTATTCGAGACCCACAAACAACCCCAGATAACAAAGTCATTGCAGTGATTGCACCACTCCCATACGCTACCATGAAATCGAGAATAGCCATTGAGAATAACAATTTGTAGAATATAAAAATGATAATATCTTTATTTAGAATGTGAGTAGTGTCTATTTTAAAGTCCACGACCATGACCAATGATTATGACCATGGCTATCATTCCGAATTACACCCACTACTTGCTAGAAAAGAGCTTCCTTATTTGATATTTACTAATACACACTGTATATCAGTATACAGTATAATTAATGACAAGAAGACATCTAGCTGATTTTTGAAAATTACCAAATAATTATAATAACAATAACAATAATAATAATGATAAAAGTA
>NW_004797593.1:682985-694493 GCF_000002075.1 Aplysia californica
TTCCATTCAAGCGATTGCTCAACAATGATATGCAGAGTAGCGATCTGGTCCACACATGATCGGTTTTTGCGGAATCCTGCCTGGTTTCCTCGAAGCTTCTCATCTGTTGCCAGCTTGATTCTCTCCAGGAGTATCCTGTTGAAGACTTTCCCAGGTATGGACAGGAGTGTAATACCTCTGTATTTGTTACAATTGCTGAGGTCTCCTTTCTTTGGCAGCTTGATTAGGTAGCCTTCCTTCCAGTCTGATGGTATTTCCTCCTTCTGCCAAACCTTTTGAAATAGAGCATGGAGAATGTCCACTAACGTATCTTTCTCTGCCTTAAGGGTTTCCGGTAGGGGTCGGGACCAGGAGCCTTGAGGGACTTCAGTGTTTTTATAGCGGCTGCAATTTCCTCTCTTGAAGGTGGTTCCGTGACTATTGGGAGATCATTTCCGGCTGGAAGAATTTCTGGTTGGTTTTCTGGAGGTGGTCTGTTCAATAGTTGATCAAAGTAAATTTTTGATACTGGAATTAAAATCTTATGAATTGAGAGTTTACGTAATCCGTAAAAATAGAGGGAAAGAAGCGCAATGTAAAAATAGAGTGAAAGAAAATCGACCATCAAATATTATTCCCCTCGGTTGCCAAGGAATGATGGTCCTATCCATTCAAATCCCTATCTATTCTATTACCCTCAATTGCACTGAAGACAGTAATAACAGTAAATGTTGCACATATATGGCAAATTAAAAAAGAGCCAAAATTTTGTAGCACCTTCTCTTAACTGAAGATCAACTCAAGCACAGCTGACTAAAAATTTTTTATCTATACGGTAGGCATATCTTGTTGTTACCGATAGATGAGTGAAGGCAGATTTTTACCGTCGAAGATATCTCCATTGTAATATAATTACTTTCCATGCGCACGCTCGCAGCGTTTTGAAAGTGAGAAGTCCACAAACACAGTCAGGCAGTCATTTATTGGAGGACAGAAAGTTAAAAACTTTTCAAATGCAATCTGACATAATACCCCTGGACTTGCTTTGTGTTGAATAATGATTGAAGATGGTTAATCCGAAAACAGCGGTATACAAAAAGATAATTGAATCATAGAATTTTTTTCTGCTATTTGAGCAACCTCTCTAATCAGAAAACCCAAGTAAGTCAAAGAAAATCCAGCAGCCTCATAGAATTTTGGTTTAAGTTTAAGAAATCTCATTGGGGCAAATGAAGAAGATAAAAGAATAAAAAATAAAGTACAAGAAAGGTGGCATCAGAAAAACAAGTAGAATACTTTCATGCATTAAAAAAATAATAAAACGTGTCTGTTTTGCAAGAAAAGAAACATATTATATCATAATGATGAGAGATTGTGGAAATTAACACAGAAATGACAGTAGATATTAACCATTACTGGAGGGGGGGGGAGGGGCTGTTTTACAGCGCTCGCAACTGATAAGATCATATGAGTGCACGGGACACACAAAACATTTTCAGTCTGTAGCAAATTTTTTTATTTTGCCCGGATGGCGGCTGAAGTCTACTCTTGATATACTTTTATCGATTTTGTACCACTTAAGGATCTTTAACATGTGCAACTCGCACACGGGACCTTCAATTTTTTTTAGAACCTTGTCGGAGAAGAGGCGTAGATTTTACCTACCATAAGATCAGGGGTGTGGCTGAAAGACAACAGTAAGAATGAGCAAAGAAATAGTAGTCGAAAGGCTTCAGAAAGAGTCAGGAGCCCTGGAGGTGAGGGGGTGGGGGCAGAAAATGGAGACGAAAACAGACGACAGAACATTGCTAGAGAGCAGGAGAAGAGGTGAAAGGAGAAAGGAGAACATTTTAGAGAAAACATTTTTTCGTATTCGTACCTGGGACCAATTGAATGGAAGGCGAACACCTTAACCTCTAGGCCACGAAAGCCCCCCATATAAGTTTAAGCAATCTCCTTGGTGCATATGAAGATAGAAGAATAAGGAATAAAGTACATGAAAGATGGCATCAGAAAAACAAGTAGAATATGTACGTTTTTTTTTTTTTTAATGTGTCTGTTTTGCAAGAAACGAAATATCCCATTGATGAGAGATTGTGGACATTACACAGAAAAGACAATGGAACCAGCAGTGTGGATCAGCACATAGAGTTATGTATCAAACACCAAGAACTTTCTAAAGTTGCAGATTTTATTCAAACTCCGTGAAAGACACACACATAATATGAGTATGTAACATGACGTATAAAAGACAATTTGAATCAAATATACCATTCAGATGTATATAATGAAAATATTTATCTCTGAGCATCAGATAGTTTTGTCAACTTATTCGACTGATAGCAGTAACAATTGTTTAAGTGTGCAATTCTTACACAAGAGTATTTTAAAACTGTTAAGAAAGAAAGCAATAGCAAACATATTTGGTGTCTGAGTAGGCAAAAAATAAAAATAAAATCAATTTGTTAAATGTACAAATCTCTCTAGAAAGGTGTAAACTAAATGACAAAAACAAAACATTTACCTTTACACATGCTCGACATCTCAGGTAGAAACTTTCTTTGCTCCTCCCACTTTAATTAAAGTTCACTGAAAGACTTTTAAAAATATGTGGAGTCTATTCTTTGGCCAGTCCTACCTTCTTTTACCTTCTGAGATGAATGACCTGACCATTGTGCTTCACAAGTATTCTTAAATTCCCATTGCTACAGGGATTATTGCCAAATTTCCCTCCTTACAGACTTTTTAGCCCCCCCCCCTTCTCTTATCTCACTGAATACACAAAACAGTGCTGCAGTCTGTTAGAAACACACGGATTCGATTCATATACTCCTCCTCTACCATTCAAAATAGCTAGGAGTAGAATCTAGCTGGAAAAACTGACTGAAGAAAAGTCCTTTTGTTCAAAATGCAGTTTCAAAGCCCGTGACAATGAGAAGTGAACCATTAAATTTTCACTGGAAGTCCAACGCCTTGCCTCTAGTCCAGCACTACCATAGTACATCTACATCAACTACATGTGCACTACCAAGCAGGCAATCAACACCTGATGACAAATCAGTTTCCTTCCTTTCAGAAACTGATGGTTCTATCAGGTATCATGTTCTATCAAAAGACTCACAAATACAGCTAAAAAGAGCACTTTGGTAAAAATAGTTACATTGCAGATAGGACTGAAATCTTTCAGTTCAAGCATAATTCAATTTTTGAACTAAAGACTATACATATGGCGCTCATATGACAGTATGCAGTTGCGAGCGCCGTAAAACCCTCTACTAAAATTTTTTTTAAAAGACTATACATAATTTGGTCTTTAAAACAATAAAAACAATTTGGTTCTATATATATGAATTATAATGATGTTGGTTGTTCAAGAAATATCACCATAATATAGTCACAAACATTCTGAGAAACAGTCCTAAAGCACAAGGAAGCCACTGAATTTCCAGCTCGTCAACCCAATCATTTGAGGAGAGAACAAATTCCATTACAAGAAATATCACTTAAAAAGAAACTTCTCTTTCATGAAAGCTGACAAACTTGCTTTACTTAGGAAATGTGGCTTGTTATCTGAATGAAGTCTTTTTTATTTTGCACACTCTCAAGGGAGGTCACAGGTTAACAAAAAATATATAAATCAGTAAATGATAGGCTTAACATTTTATCAATTCTGATGTATATATATTCAAAATGGTATAATCAACATTTCGATGGCAAAACTTCTCACTGGACTTTACTTCACACCCAGTTGTAAAACACAAATGACTCGGAAAGATTCACAGAGTATTTAAAGCATATATCACAGTTGATCACATGTAAACATCTACAACGATGAAAGTATAATGCATAAACATCTTTTTGGCTTTTAGATATCTTAAATACATACTTACAGAACCAACAAGGTATCCTACAATCTTATTTTGGTTAAAATCATTTTGTCTTACAGTTAAACATTGAAGGCAAGATATCATGTAAACAGATAAATGTAGAAAGTAAATATGCGCATTTTGAACAGTGTCATCATAGATATTGCTGGATTGCGGAATGTCATTTCCATCAATCTCTGGCAGTGATGAAAATCTTGATATCATTCTTCGCCCTCATAACAATGCTCTCATCCTTCTCCACTACATGAGTTGGGTCCAGTTTGATCGAAAATCTGGTGAAGAGACAGGAAAATGTGATCTTACTCTTTCCTTACAAAAATTTTCACCACAATGACTTGTAAGCATTTTATTTTCCATTCCTTGCATACAAAGTCAATATCAACACATCTACACAACTCAAATGATAAGCCGAGACACGAAGAGGCTATTGCAGGATCCAAATGTTCAGTACCTTGTCTTGAGCTTGTGCCAAAAGGTCTTGTTTCGGGATGACACATGTTAGGCAGATATGAACTATTGAACTGTAGGAATCTCAAACAATGAAAAAAAGACCACAAATACACAATAAGACTTTGTAAAGTGTTCTAAGGCATGAGAACCACCCATAGGCCTAAACAATTAGGTCTAAATGATGAAATGTCATAAGACATTTAAGTTATAGACTCCCCAAATGGCCCACATGATCATTATAAGGTAAAAAGTGCCCTGAACTTTCGATTTAATTAACTCTGAAGAAAAAGAAAAAATTTGTACATCAAAATGTGTGCCCATGTGTACACGTTTGTATGTGTATGTAGATATGAGAGTGTGTGCCCATGTGCTTGTGCATGTGTGTGCATTGTATATATGTATGTGTACATCAAAGTGTGTGTGCATATGTTCATGTTTGTGTATGTATGTGTACATCATAATGTGTGCGCATGTGTTTATGTTTGTGCATGTATGTGTAGGCCTGCATCAGAGTGTGTGCATGTGTTCATGTTTGTGTAAATCAAAGTGTGTGCGCACTAGTTCATGTATGTGTACATAAGAGTGTGTGCGAGTGTGTTCATATTTGTGTATGTATGTGTAGGCCTACATCAGAGTGTGTGCGCATGTGTTCATGTAAGTGTAGGCCTGCATCAGGGTGTGTGCGCATGTGTTTATGTTTGTGTATGTTTGTATAGGCCTTCATTAGAGAGTGTGTGCGTGTGTTCATGTATGTGTAGGCCTACATCAGAGTGTGTGCGCATGTGTTTATGTTTGTGTATGTATGTATAGGCCTACATCAGAGTGTGTGCGCATGTGTTTATGTTTGTGTATGTATGTGTAGGCCTACATCAGAGAGTGAGCGCGTGTGTTCATGTTAGTGTAGGCTTACATCAGAGTGTGTGAGCGTGTGTTCATGTTTGTGCATGTATGTGTACGTCAGACAGTGTGTATAGGTGCTAGTACACCTGAATGAGCATCCTCTTGTTTTGAAGTATACTCAGCTACATGCATAGTCTCAACCAGGACTATGGTACATCAATAATTACAGTCAAACCTGCCCGAGCTAATAAGCAGAAATAAAACTTACTTGGACAAAAGTCGAGCCAAAATGATTTTAATTTCGTCCATGGCAAAGTTCTGTCCAATGCAGTTTCTGGTCCAAGAAATAAAAATGAGAACAGTATAAAGTTCAACATGCATTAAATCATACAGGTCTGATATCTTTTTTCCCAGACCTTGCAAATACCCTTGAAAAAAGGTACACACAAATAACTGAATTTTTAAAATATGTCTTTTTCAACTGTTTTCTCTCCCCTCCCCCCCCTCCCCAAAGCTTAGAGAACAAAAAGACAACACACACTATATGCTTCCCATGAAGCTGTAGAGGTAAGTATTTCAGGTTGCTATATAATGGTGAAATTATAAAATATAATAAAGCGCATTGAGCCTACTTTTTAACCCTATCCGTACGCCCTGGGGTCATTTTGTACCCCTGGGGTTGTATTCTCCACATTTTAGAATACTTCTAATATGAAGACCTCTTTGAAACTTTCAGTATTTCTGAAAAAATCATTTTAACAGACTGCTACGCAAAGCGTATGGGTCGGATTACTGAGTAAATTTCCTCTTTGAAAGTGGAGGCACAGGGTTCCCCATGTTGTATGGGTACGATAGTAAAACAGGACGTACGGATAGGGTTAACAAGAAAATACATGATATAAATGCAATTCATTACCCGTATATATACGACTATCTCTTCCATGCATCAGATGTACATGTGTGGTAGGCTGGCGTGTGCTCTGGTGTGGTTAGCGCCTTCTTTCTTATAAAATCAAACATCTATCATCCTTATCTCTCTTCCTTCTTTTTTGTTACTCTCTTGTAACACCTCTAATCTTCAGCTCTTTTATGGTTTTATAAGATAAGATAAGATACATCTTTATTGACCAGATCCTGGACATTGGTTTGGTGTTTCACCATGTACACACATACACACGCACACACACATACTCACCCTCACAAACACACACAAACATGCACACACACGCACATGTGCACACCCATACACACTCTTCCCTCACACATCCTCTCTTCAACATACATCTGTGCACATAAACATAATAATGTAATAGTATGCTTGCACTCACAAACTGTCCCTGTGGTTTTAGGCACCCCGCATAATTTAGCAAAATTTGATCATTTTTTGCATAATTTCTGATTATTTTCCTTTATGATTCTTTGTTAAAATTAACAGAATTGCATAAATTCACATTTTTTGGCTCAGTTTGCATAATTTCAGAATTTTTCTTCCATAAAACAACGGGTACAGCACAAACAAGAAGGAATGCTCCTTGAATGGCGATGGTCTCTGCCTCATAATTTGTACAAGAAGTAACACAGGCATCAAACAGTTCTAAACACTCTGGCTTAGTCCTCTACTTTCCAAATAACCTATTCATACTCGGAAGGACATTAAAACCACACGCATGCAAACAAACAAACATGAAAGGAAATCATGACCCTGCTTCCCCCCCCTCCCCCTCCCCCAAGATTCAGTAACATGATGTTCTATAAAAACGATTACATCAGAATGTGGTGTAAGCGCACCTTTAGAATAGGACATGTAGCGTGAACTCACCTTTATAATAGTTATTGTGACGTAGGCCTAAAGGACATATCACGTGACTGACACCTCATGTGATTTCGTGCAAGCCGCGGGTAATCTAAGTGTCACTCAGTCACTGAAGCCAAAATGAGTAACATCGGCTAACCAAGAACTAGCAGACGACCAGCAGGAGGGGCCCCACCAACATCAACTACTGCAAGACTCAAGTAAGTCCTAACATAACAGTTAACTCACCGTGGTCCAGCCGAAAATGGAATGAAGGCGTACGAATCTCGACCTTGCACATTCTCCGGTGAGAACCGTTCTGGGTCAAATTTCTGTGGAAGAGTATCAAAATCACAGAGAGGGCTCTGAAATGATTGCCAAGGACATCACTTTTTTAAACTGTCAATTTGAGCATCACAAGTACAGAAGACACTTATTGGTAGGGGGTTTGGGTGGGAGGAAAGTGTGAGTGTGTGAGTGTGTGTGTGTGTGTGTGTGTGTGTGTGTGTGTGTGTGTGTGTGTGTGTGTGTGTGTGTGTGTGTTTACAAAATGTTTTCAAAAACATTTTTCAGTAAAATCCACAAGAAAATGTGTTTTTAAATTGACATAAATAAAAGATGCTGAACCAAAAAAAGAAAATTAGAAAAAAATTTCACATCTGCTAAAAAAAAATGCCCATTTTTTAAATTTCATTATTTTGACGAGCGCCTGATTTAACCATGAAGTCTCACATTTATGTGTCCTAATCTTGAGCATGGATATGCGCTATATAAATGCAATTATTATTATTATTATAATCATGACATAGTCGTGTGGTTAAGGTTATTACAGGATTTATAATGTAATAAAAGCCCAGAAGAAACAAAGACTTTTTCTTTTTTTCTGGCAAGTATTTCACGGCCCTCGCAACTGCATAAGGTCATAGCGCGCGGGACACAAACATTTTCAGTTGTTATGAAATTTTTAATTTTGCCTGAATGGTGGTCGGAGCCTACTCTTATCGATTTTGGACCACCAAGGGATCTTTAACATGCACAACTTGCACTCAAGATCTCTGAGATTTTTCCCCCTTGTCCAAGAAGGCTAAAGTAGATCTTTCTTACCATAAGATCAGGGGAGCGACTGAAAGACAGCAGTAAGAAGGAGCCAAGGATTAGCAGTAGAAAGGCTAAAGAAAGAGTCAGGAGCTCAGAGGAGGGGGCAAAAGAGGTGAGGGGGTGGGAGCAGAAAGTGGAGACAAAAGCAGACGACAGAACATTGCTAGAGAGCAGGAAAGGATGTGATAGGAGAATATTTTAGACAGGAAAAATTTCCGTCGCTATCCGGATTCAAACCCGGGACCTATTGAATGAGAGGCGAACACCTTAACCTCTACACCACAAGAGCCCCCCCCCCAAATAGAGTCTGTGACTGACCATAGAGTCTTCCCACACCGAGGGGTTGTGGTGACAGTTGTAGACGACCACACTGACGGTGGTGCCTTCTGGGATGACCTCGTTATCCACCACTGTGTCCTTGGTCAGGTTTCGCTGGATCAACGGCACTGGTGTGTGCAGACGCATGCTCTCCTTGATCACTTTGGTCAGGTAAGGTAGCTCAGATAGATCCTCCCTGTCAAGCATAACATGGAGAAACTTGCATCAGTGGAAATTATATAAATAAGACTGCTTTTCAAAAACAGTTTACTAATGGCAGGGGGGGGGGGCACATTTCAGTGGGCAGCAAATAAACCATACAATAGGTAAAAATGAAGTCACAACTTTGTTTACTTTACTGTATTCCTTAGTCAAACCTTCATTAAAAACTTAAACTTAAAGCTAGAAGGGTAGCAAATGGGCATCAATATTCAAAACTGTAAGATAGCTTGGAATTAAATGAAAGTCACGACACAATCTTGTCAGTTTTGGTCCATATGGAGTTATTGGTATCACCTTAACTCTTTAAACCCTTAATTTTTTCCACTGTTTCCCGGAGTTTTTTCTACAGTCACCTAAACCTGGTGCACTGTGTCTCATTATAACCCCAAGAGCTTGCCCCCAACTTCTAAATGGCTGAAACCAAGGCTTAGTCACTACTAAAAACTTGTTTCGAGAAAAGTTCCGAAAAACAAGTAAAAACTATCACTAAATTAAACGAAACAGTTGTCACTGGTATCGGACACTCCTAGCGTCTGATGGAGAACAGGATTTTTACCGCCGGATGCTCCCAGTGTCTGATGGGGTTTAAAGAGTTAAAACTTGTTTATTTGTCTTGCTTTACATGATAAAAAAAATACTCACTTATCTTGAATAGAAGTCAATTGTTATTGAAGGGAAAGGGGGTCACCTGGTGTTGGAGGTAAAATGGTAGATACTGACACTGATACTATATGGGCTGACAGATGAACTGTAGTAGTAGTACAGGGTTTTACGGTGCTCGCAACTGCATAAGGTCATACGAGCGCGCGAAACACAAGTTGGTAGCATTCGCAACAGTTCACTGCACGGTTTGTCGACAATTAGACTTTGATGAACTGAGCAGGACGACCCAATTTATGACAGATACCAGACTTCAAGTATGACGCGATTGAGAAGAAGAAGAAGAAAAAGACTGACACTGCTTATTAGAAAAGCTGAACCTGTACCCCTGTCAGATTGAATTTTTAAAACTGTTTTTACACTTTTTTAGGGTCCTGCAATTGGTCTCTTGTTAACATTTACAAATCCTGTTTAAGTAACATTTTCATATCCTAGACAAAGTTAGTGTCTACTTCAGTATCAACCCTTTTGATCCTAAGTTCAAAGATCATTGAACTGGGGATTGAGCACTAACTTCACAATAATAATGAAAGGCATAGTAAAGCGCATTTTGTTCACAATGCTCAGTTTTTATATCATTTGTTTGAAATCTACAGGAGTTCCCGTTCTTTGTTCCTTCCATTTTAGCATGAATTTCAAAGCAAAAAGTCCGTTTTCAGAGTCTGAGTAAAAAAAGAAGGGTATGATCGTTATTTTGCCCATAACAGGCTTGAAATCCAGGAAGGCAGGGGCGGGGGGGGGGGGGAGGTTGGAACTCCAAGGGTTAACACTGACATAAGACAACAACACCCACCACAAGACATCACTGCAGTCTCGGCCCTTAAATCTTTCGTCCAGCTCTTCCTGTATCTTTCTCTGTACGGCTGCATGTTCTGCGATGGAGTAGAGGGCCCAGGAGATGGCGCTAGCTGTGGTGTCGTGACCTGTAATACCAGTCTTGCTTCACTCCTTTTCATACAAACAAATGTGTTACGACATGGTGGGATCAGGCGCTAGTCAGTTTCTGCACATCTGGAGTTATTGGTGCTATCTTAAAGCCAGTTCATTTGGCTATGTTTCTATGAAAATAAAGCACATCTATCTAAAAAAGAAGTTGAGATGTTTGCAATTGAAAGAGGTCAGGGACGCCTGGCTTTAGAAGTAAAATAAGCGAGAAAATGGTCACCAAAGTTTGTTGATTTCCAAAGCTTGAGAATCCTTGGAAAATGAAAAACGTAGTTGTTGAGCGTTTAATCAACATTTTTCAGTAAAATCTACATAGAAATATTTTTTACAATGGACATAAAAGGTGTTGGGCCCCAAAAAAATTTTTAATAGAAAAAAAAAAGCTGTCACACTGGCGAAAAAATGCTGATATCTTCGATTTCATTATTTTGACGGTGTTTACAGAACTTGCAAGACTATAAGGTCATTTAAGTGTCGAAGATCAGATGTTGCAATGACAGGACAAGCCATGTAAGTGACTGATCTTAATAAATACAGTCAACTTCTCTTGAGTAGAACTCGCTTGAGTTGATCTTCAGTTAAGTTGATCTTTTTCTCGGGTCTCAGCACCTCTTTCTTTTTAGGGGTCCCAATGGTTAAGTTGAACTTTGGATGAGTTGATCTGTTTTTCACTCCCTAAATGACACATCAACTCATCCGTAGTCAGCTGTAAGTGTCAAGTCTTTCTCGTTTTTCTCAAAATCATGAATTTGTAGTTACACTGCTCTGCCATTGGACAGCAGTATTGTCTTGCTAACTCACCACTCATAACAACTCAACAATACGAACAGCAACCGTTTCAAAGTAGAGCACTAATTTCTATATTATTTCTATAAAGTATTTTTACCTTCAAAAAGAAACGTGTCCACTTCATCTCGGATCTCCTTCGCACTCAAGCCTTTCCCTTCTTCATCTTTGGCAGTCAGAAGAATGTCAAGGAAGTCCATATACTTCGAATGCTGGTTGTCTTTAGCACCTGCGACAGGACTTTCTTTTTCCTGTTTATGATCAAATTTGGTACCATTTTGATACAATTCTGAGAAGAAAATACCTTACTCATCAGCACGAAGTATGAAAATCAAACAATCAAAAAAGTAACTGTCAGAAGATTTTCAAAACTGAATGAGACTTGATAAAATATTTTGGTGATCAATTCGTGTGTGTGTGTTTACGTGTGCACCTGTGTGTGAGCGTGCGTGCGTGCATGTGTGTGTGTGTGTGTCAATGTGTGTGCATGTGTGTGTGTGTGTGTGTGTGAATGTGTGTGCATGTGTGTGT
>NW_004797593.1:695388-700266 GCF_000002075.1 Aplysia californica
AATTTATGAGGTTTAGGTTTAAGGGTGAATTTGACAGCGATAATGTTTCGAAATTAGGAAGGGAAGCAGTGATTATTTGATTATATAGACGCTTCGCCAGTGTGTGTGTGTGTGTGTGTGTGTACATGTGGGTGTACGTGGAGAAGCACAAAACCAATGCGCTAGGATCTGGACAATAAAGATTTTTCTTATCTTATCTTATCTTGTCTTGTCTTAAATCATTTCTCAAAGACATGCCCAGTGACACAAACTGGCCAACATGACCGTGTTTTTCGTTCTAAGTGCGTGTCTTTCAAAGGTAATCTCAGTTTATTAAAAAACACTGTATCTATCTGTTCTATGCTCAAAATTCCTGATTTCTTTAACCCTATCCGTACGTCATTTTTTACTATCGTATCCATACGACGTGGGGAACTGTGCGCAACCACTTTCCAAAGAGGAAATTTACTCGTTAACTCACTTCAGACGGTTCACACAACAGTTGCGTGACGCCCGCCGCGACGTTCACTACGGTTCCCACAAGCCCTGCGTGACCAACTTTGGAATTTTTTTTCGCTCTACAAATCACGCACGGATCGCGTGACCCGCCACGTACCCTTGTTTGGCCAGGCCTGAGCTACTTAGACTTCGTTTCGTATCTCTGGGGTCCATATTTTTTAAGTTATTGAAGGTGAAGGACAGTGACCCCAACTGGGGTTGTACTGACCGGAACTCGCACTATGTTTTTTCCTATACAGCTGCTAGTAATCCGACAGTCGCGTCGTAGTAACGGTCGAAGAAGTCGCATGAACAAGAATCACATAATTTCGCCGTTTTCGATACTTCTGTTCGTTTTACTAGTTCTTGTGTCTCAGAATATGATGTGTCTGATAGTTAGGATCCTGGATATGTACCCGAACACGGCTCGAGTTGTAGTTCTAGGACTATATCTAGCACTAGTACTGGTGTTGTTGTTCGCGCGACGAAATCACAATGTCGTGCCGTACATCTGTCTCATGTAATTCAGTGTATGGGTCTGAACCAACGCACAGACCAGCGTACGGATAGAGTTAATTTGTTCCTAAGACAATTGAGACACTCTTCATAACATTTTAGAGTGTGACTATCCCTTTATCAAAACATCCTCTCAGTGCACAGGAATTCATGTAAAAAAGTAGGTTTTTAATATATTCCCATATATAAAGTAGAGCTATACGTATTTCTTCCTCCCATTCAGTTTTTAACTTACATATTTAATCTGCTGGAAAAGCTTGATACAAAGAGCTTTCATGCATTTTATAATTAGACTAGAATTAAAATGTTTAGTTGACCAGTTGATGCATCCAGTACGCACTTAGAAGATTTCTAATATATCTTCTACTTTTTCACTCAAGAATTAAAATTTTTTTAAAATCTTCCTTTTTATAGACAAGACAACAATTTAGTTCGTCTACAGACAAAAGCAAAGCTACCGTAATAGACTAAAATATTCAAGGTCTTTCTTTAAAAACACTATTTACTTTTCAAGAATGTTATAAAGTCTTACCAATTTAAGCTTCCTCGTTTCAATTATTTCCTCAGCTACTTTGTGAACAAAACTGCAATGCTTCAGCATGCGTCGTCCCATTGGGGTCAGGAAGTACAAGAAGTCAGAGTAAAACCACGGCATACTGAAAGAAAAACACGAATAACCACACTGCAGATACATCATAACAAGCCAGGTACAGTGCAGCCTCTCTATAACGACCTTCAATTTAACGACATCCTGCGTATAAGCAGCATGGTGCCAAGGTCCCCATTTTTTCCTTATACCGTATATATCACTAGTCATTTTTGGTTGTCTCTCTATAACGACAATTCTCTGTAACAACATTTTTTTCTGGTCTTGACGATGTCGTTATAGAGAGGCTGCACCGTACTCTGTGAACATCTCTTCACAGTTCCCATCTACAAATAAAAGACTCATTGCATGTATTTCCATTATTAAAAATTGACAAATCCACTCCACCATAGGGTCTAGTAATACTTTTCTTCTTGACGCCTACTTTAGAGAAGAATATGAAAGTTGAATCAAACTCGATTTTGTTACTTTTTTCTGCGCATTCTTTCCTTCACAATTTCATAAGTTTTTAAAAAGAAACTGTCCTGGCTACAATTCTCTGATGGGTATAGATATTCATCCTGCTAACATATTGCAGTTCGTTTGCAATTCAGGGTAAGTCTTACACTCGTAGATCAAACATTTTAAACAGAGTTTTTCAAAACAACTAATTATGTCAATTATAGCTTCAGTCTATTGTTGTTATTATTATTATAATTTTTATTATTATTTATGTCACTGGACAAGACTAGCCAGATCCAGTGTATGCTTGCATTAACCCATCCATAATCTACAACGAAATAAGAAACATTGATACACTACAAATTCCTGTTACTCACAAAAACCTGTCAACCAGAAGTTTTGAGATATCATTGACAGCTTGAACATACGGGTGCTTTTCTCTGAAATAGGACCAAAATAAAAAGATGCAAAACCTGAAGACATGGACAATCTCATGATACATGGAAAGGGAAAGTGAAGCAATCACAATTGAATGCCAAAGACGGCCTGATAAAACAACTTTTCACTTTTCATCTCATGATATGACCCACACGTATGCCATATACTTAGGCTAAGCTTTGTTCACTACATTAAGTTAAACACAGTAGAACTTGGATTATAACCAGTCATTGGGCCTGACCTTCAGCTGCGTTGAATCTGAGTGTTTGATATAGCAAACATGAGGTTTTTGGGGAGATAATTACAGGCACTGAAGAAGTAATGTATAAAGTATTCTACTTTCTCAGTCAAAAGTAGTTTGGTTTCAAATGAGAGGCATTTTGGTTTCTTGGATGGCATGCCGAAGAAATGCTGAACAATTCCAGGAAAATAAACTGAACTCAACCAAAGACACACTTTGTAAAAGGGTCAGTCCATTCAAATGCAGATTATTTAAGAAGATGGCTGCATCCACCCTGCCTATCAGTTCCCTAAATAAAGATCATGTTTAAACATGTATGGCCATGAGCCAATTATCATTATTACATTCAAAGAATTACAAACACCTTTAAATTTAACTCTTTCACTACCGCAAGCCTTGTTTCATTGCTCGAGTTACTCCCAACGCTGGACAGCAAGTCGTGTTTCATGGCTCGCCACCTCCTGCTTCAAAACCACACCAACTTTTGAAATTATCGAATCTGAAATATCAGGCTGAAGAATGGCCATTGTTAGCAACATGTTGAGATAGATCATTATTTCCTCTTTATTTTCAAATGTTATAATATATGTGGTTAATATTGAAAATTGAACTAAAAAATCTTTCATTTGTCCAACGGTAGGCAGAATCAGAAAGTAGGTCACAGACAGAGCCTGGCCCAGGTGAGGAAAACCTCTCGGTAGTGAATGAAAGACTTAAAATTATATTGCATAAATCTAACCGAGTAGAATGTTCAATAAACCATAGTTATTAGTACCTACCCAATCTCCTGACAGTTAGTCGTGTAGGACATAGCACATCGCAGAATAACATCAAGTGTAAACATAGTCACATCGGAAAATACCCGTAAGGATGCACACCGTTCAGCAGCTGTTTGGAACTTTTGCTGAAACAAAGAACACAAAAGATAGGTACCGGTACCTAAATGTGAAGCACTAAGTACTGGGTGAGCTTGCTGAAGTGAAACAAAACTACAAAGATTTCAAATTTATATAGCAAACAAAAGTTTTTATCAAAAGAAAGCATGCTGTCAGTTAGATTTTCCTTAAGAATTAATTTTTTGTACAGTTTCCAAAAATGAGACGCAGAACTGTACACAGAGCAAAAGATAAGATCAAATCAAAATAATATAAAGGTCATCTTAAAAAAAGAAAAACTGATTCTATGAAAATGTTTACTCTCACACACAAAAAGTAATTTCTAACCCTTTGTAAAACTGAAATGGAAAAAAAAAGTTACTGAGCTTTGCAAAGAGTTGATTAAGAAGAAACATTTACCACCAAATCATCTGCACATCTGTTCTTCACTTCCACGTAGTTCTTTAAAATCTCAAAGTGAAATGCAGGAGTGAGGAGCCGTCGGTTTCGTGACCATTTGGCTCCGCGGCTGGTGAGAAGGCCATCTCCTATCCAGGGCCGGATCAGGTTATACACTGGCTCCCCTTTAGGCTCTGCGGATAGTGATCAACAAACAGACCATCATCAAACTGAATACCAAACTGGCCACCATTGAACAGACCAGCAAAGGTATGGTGAAATGGTATAGACCACAGGTATAAAGCCCTATTATATTAGATTATTCAAAAAGCGGGACCTCAGAGTTTAACGTCCATCTTCGAAAGGCCCGAGCCAAATGGGACATTCGAGTAAAGTGTCTTTCCCAAGGACACAACATCGGACCAAACTGAGGCTCAAACCCCCCCATCTAGCAATCTCACGATTACAGGTCTGGTAGCCTAATCACTAGGCCACAGACCAGCAATGCAGAAAGGTAGATGACGAAGATGGAAAGATAAATGGTTTGAGGAAAGTAAATAAGATAGAAAGATACATAACTTGAGGATAGAAAAGTTAATAGACAAATAGAAACAGTTTGAAAAAGAAAAAGATACATGACTGCAGGAAAAGGAAGTAAATAAGTTCAAAGATATATAGTTTGAGGAGAGGAACGTACATATTCGTATAATAAATAATAATAATAAATTTTGCTAGTGAAACGTATTTCCACTTAGAAACTGCTCGAAGCGCTTTACAATAATACAAAGAAAAAGAGAACCATACGGTTCTACCGACGATCATTTCTCTCTGTCTCTCTTTTTCTCTTTTTCCATCTCTTTCCCTCTCCACCCCCCCCCCCCCCA
>NW_004797593.1:700366-713399 GCF_000002075.1 Aplysia californica
CCACACACACACACAAACACACACACACACACACACATCCATTACAATATGTAGCTACTTGCTGCAGAACAGTATAATCAACAAAGATATACTGAAAGAAACATTATATACAGTATAACACAAATAGGTCAAACACAGAAGACTCGAAATCACGCAACCATCGAACTGTGCCAGCGGTCCGTTCCAGTTTTCTTTTTCTTCTTTATCTGTGTAAGATACCTCTCAAACTACGAATGCCTCCATCTACTCATCCGTCGAACTACTGAGGCTGGTATCGACAAATTTGAGCTATTCGTGTTATACTGTATGTTGTATTGGGAATGTCATTTATTATGGATTAACTCACTTGAGCTATTTCCCATGTATTTACAGGATGCCCTGACGGCCTGGTAGCCTAATCTTGTGTATTTACGGGATGTGCTTTATCTGTGATATCTCCGATGTTTTTTCAGTTACAAGCTACAGGAAATGGTAAACCAACAGCTGACCCACTTGTTTCGTTAAAAATTTGGTGAAGTTATGAGCGACACTTTTTGAAATGTAACGGACTAATCCGTCACTCCCTCATTGTGATTGATGATTTTTAATATAAATTGGGCACACAAAAAATTGCATAGCCCCCAGACATTGCCATTTCAAAATATTTATAAGATTAAAACTATTCAGACAAATTAGATGCAGTTTTCTTTTTCTGTGAGAGCATTTCTTTTTTTTTTGGTTGCATTTTTAGAATTATGATTGCTTTAAGTCTTTTTGTGGTCAACGATTCAATATACCCCAAAACTGTCAAGCTACCATGGTTGCGGGGTGAAAAATAGCTCAGGTTCAAGCGAGTTTGAACTAGCCAGAAACAGAGGCATTATAAGCGCTGATTGGAATTTTGATAAAGAGATCACATTATTCATAGGACCTTAGAGCATGCATCAGAATACCATTGAGTTATAATCAGAATACTGAGTAGGTATCCAGTTTAACATTTTTATTGTTATATTACTGTTCATTTATATTATGCATGTGACTGTGAGCCTGGTTGTGAGTATACTATTATATCATTATTGTTATGTGTACTGGTGTGTGTGGAAGAGAGGATGCGTGAGGAAAGAGAGTGTGTATATATGGGTATGCACATGTGCGTGTGTACACTAGTGTGCGTACGCGTGTCTGTGTGTGAGTGTATGCGTGTGTGTGCATGTGTGCATGTTTGTGTGTGTGTGTGTGTGTATGTGTGTGTGTGTATGTAGGTGTGTGTGCATGTGTGTGCGTGTGTATGTGTGTACGTGGGGAAACACCAAACCAATGTGCCAGGATCAGGACAATAAAGATGTATCTTATCTTATATAACATCCCATAGGTATGCTGGTATGCAGTTTCAACTAACAGACAACATTGTAGCCAGAAACAAGTGACGCACTTCTGTCACTATACGGGTGTTTGTGTAGTAATGGTTGGGCTCTTCACAGTTGATCCCCCACCCCCCACACCAGAGCAGTGCTACTGACTGAAGTTACCTTTAGGCCGTTCCCAAAGGGGGGATTTAACATGTTCTTATGCACAGTATAATTGTAAATGGGCTGATTTATCAATGTCATGCCTATACTGTACCGGAACAACATAGGGCGAATTGCTGGTTCTTCTTTCTTCATCCTTACTATCGTAATTTTTTCCTCTACTTCTTTTGAACGTTTGTCACTCTCTTGTGAACTGTTATTTCCGCGGTGTCCTATAGTCGAAGCACACTTTGAGCTGTTAAGGCTAGAGAGGTGAGTAGAGTAAGCCCGATTCCCTGTTTGCACTTCTCTGTTGAAATCCATCCCTTGGCGCTCATATGACCTTATGCAGTTGCAAGCGCTGTAAAAACTAACACTTTAAAAAAAACTCTTCACAGTTGGATACAAAATATGAGAGTTTACTTTGTGGCATCGGAGGCCTAGTGGTTAGGCTCTGGGACTCGACAACAATAAGATCGTGGGTTCGAATCCCATCAGGGGCCCGACATTGTGTTCTTGGGAAAGGCACTTTAAATAAATTTTCCTCACCCCACCCAGGTGGGAATGGGTACCCAGCTATAGACAGCGAAAGATCTTGTCAGTTTGTAAGTGTTTGAGCGCTCAATCAGCTGCTTGCACCGAATGCTTCCCGGGAAGCTGAGAATGTTTCTGAGTGTTCTACGGTCTCCTGGGGTAATAAAGCATAAAGCTTGCTGTTGAGCGGGAGTATACGCTATATAAATGCTATTTATTTATTCGTTTATTATTATTATTACTTTCCATTATTTTATCAAGTATCTTTGCAGTCATTCTGCTGGTATGTTGTATTCCCCTCCGGACTAACAACAATCACTAACACGTTATGTTTCCGTCAATTGATAAATATCTGTTCACAGCTGACAGAACAGAGTAGACGGAAATCCTATTATTAACTCTTTGAACCCCATCGGATGCTCGGCGGTAATAACCCTGTTCCTCATCGGACGCTGCAGTACTAGCGACAACTGTTTCGTTTTATTTAGAGCTAGTTTTTGCTTGTTTTTCCGAAATATTCCCGAACCAAGTTTTTTTAGTAATGAATAAGCCTTTGTTTCCGCTATTTAGAAGATGGAGGCAAGCTTTTGGGGTTATAATGAGGCATAGTGCACTAGGTTTAGGTGACTGCAGAAATTTTTTGGGGGGAAATGGAGGAAAAAACTCAAGGCTTAAAGAGTTAAGAACACAACATCTTATCCAGTAGATCTGAGAAATGTACTCACATGTCCTTCTGTTTGCCCCCTCCAAGCATTGAAAGCGCCTTAGCGTGTTTTTGCATGCTTTTCTTTCCCCATCTGCAGTAAACTGTTCGTTTCAATTGTGGATGGTTGGTGGGTGCTCTGGTGTGGTTTGCTGCTTCTTCTTTCCTATCAAACATCTATCGTCTTTATCTCTCCTCCTTCTTTTTTGTGTTAGTTACTCTCTTGTAACACCTCTAATCTTCGGCACTTATATGACCTAATTGTGTTGCAAGTGCTGTAAAACTCTTACTAAAACTAAAAACAACAGTGGACTACGATGCAACTCACCCGAGGACTTGAGGATGACCTTGACCGTGTCTGGGTGAGACACGACGATCAGCGGAAACTGCATCAGCCAGGTTAGGAACATTCTGGGATATCTCCTTGTGATATCCCTCTGAAAGGCTAGACCTTTATCGTTTGGACCTGGATACTTGGTAAAAGAATTTTTGGCACACAATGATATAGATATACATAATCTACATATATGAGAGAGAGAGGGGGGAAAGAGACAGAGAGAGAGACAGACAGACAGATAGACAGACAGACAGACAGACAGACAGACAGACAGACAGACAGACAGACAGACAGACAGACAGACAGACAGACAGACAGACAAAAAAACAGAGAGAGAGAGAGAGAGAAAGAAAGAGATAGAGATAGAGGGCGGGGGGGGGGAGATATCTCATATAGCCTACATGAAAAGGAGTAATACAGAAAACAGTAAAGAAGAACTATTTGAGCATGATGTTACAATAAATTTTAATGTTTTTCTCTCTTTCTTTTCTCTCTCTCCTTGCTCCATCTTTTTACAAAAATTTCTCTCTTCCCATTTCTCTTTTTTCCCCTCCTTAACGCATAAATATATATATAATATGCACACACAGAGATCAGACCAGTTAGCATGTCTGTCTTCTTTCCTTCCCTTTTCTCATCTCATTCCTTTTCTTTCCTCCTGCATGTTTCTCATTTAATTCCTTTTCTAATGACTATGGCAATCTACGGTCTTGTAATTCTACCAAAGACTCACATTTGCGAGGCTCCCTGCATTTGTACACACAACAAAAAAAACTCAACTAAAACACACAATTTCTGGGTCCCTAGCAGAATTGTCCTTTCAGTATGCAGCCTTTTCGGGTTACCAAATGCCCTGCTTTCAAAACAACTTTTTCGTAGTCTAATAGGCTGTGCAACTTGAGCAATGAGAAAAATAATTGTTTTTTAAACATTTTTTTACGAAAATCGAGTCCGGGTTAGAGGTACTGTATTACATTTAACATGACCTGTTTACAATGTCATACCAGCAGGCATCAGAAAAAAAAATTGTGATGAAAACACATAGAAGAAAAATAAAGACAAGAACCAGCAAAGTTAAGGCATTAAAACAGAAATATGTCATTGATGGCATGCCATAAAGTACATAGGAACAAGAAAGAAAGGCTTAAAAGTACTTGGAAGAGGGACAAAAGTAGTTGAAGGAGGAACTTAGAGATTCAGATCTAAAAGAGATGGAATATAGCTGGACAGAGGTGGAAACTATAGCCCAGGACGGAAGTAGATGGAGAGCTCTTGTTGGTGGCCTGTACCCCTGCATAGGGTAAGAAAGGAGGAGGATGATGATGATGATGATGATGATGATGATGATGATGATGATGATGATGGTGATGATGATGGTGATGATGGTGATGATGATGGTGATGATGATGATGATGATGATGATGATAAAGCCATAAGACAGCAAAACGTTGAACATATTAGACATTAAAAAAAAATCTTACAAGTCTCCGCTGTTTTGTAATCTTTTTGCTGTCTACATTGATGATAATGATAATGATGATGATGACGACAACGTCAATGACTAACAGAGATGTGGAGAGACTGCTGACCTCCGTGCATAAATGTCCCAAAATAAGGATCAACATGGCAATTAGGCAAATTCACAAGCTGGTGTTAGAGATAGGAAAGAGGTACTTTATCGTTGTTTACACTGACAGTGTCATCTATCCAGATGGTTTTCGGAGCATTCACCCGCCACATAAATATAGAATATTAGTGATAGAAATAATGTTTGCATTTGAAAAGTCCAAAGGATAAATAGCATTAGTAACAATTTTCAATTATTGCCTTTGTCTGGCTTTTTTCCTGTTCGTTCATGGATATCATTTCCATGGGAAACAGCTGTAGCAATGCACCAGTGATACATTTTAAACAGTTGTGCATGGAAAGAAAGGCAGTAGCCCATATATATGAACATGGGAGAGAAAAGCAGTATAGTGCTATAGTCCTTAATATAATTTTTTTCCAGTGACCAATACACGTACTGCAAAGCAGTTTTCCCGTGCTGTCTTCATTTGTATTGCCCAGATTTTAAGTCATAATACAATTTAAAGATAATGTATACATTTTTTTTAAAAGTGTTTCTTTCTCTGGCTTTATTAAGACTTTTAAAAAAAAAGCCCTCTCAGTCTAGATCCAGGCTAAGTTTATATATAAAACAAGTCTTTGATTTATTTTTCTTTCCTCAGAGTAGAGAGAATAACTTAGCTTTAGTTTTAGTAAGAGTATCAAGAGTATTACGGCACTTGCAAAACAATCAAGTTACATAAGTGCCGAAGATTAGAGGTGTAACAATGGTGCAATAAACATAAAAAAGAAGGAGGAGAGATTAGGATGAAAGATGTTTGATAGGAAAGAAGGAGCAAACCACATCAGAGCACTCGCCAACCACCCATAGCCAAAAACTGAAGAGATGTATAGGCTACTCTGCTCCTAGCCGCATACTCTAGGGGTTTAAGTGATACATCTGCCAAAAGCAGAGATGAGTGGCTAAACAGATCGGCCAACGCAGAAACAAACCCAACCCCAAAGACCCTTCGAATCTCTTATGCAGAGCCAATCAGACTTTGATCTTCAGAGCACGCACAGGACACTTACACACCAACAAGCATATAAACAGAATTAACCCCTTGTGGGAACCCCATTGCAGACACTGTGACTACCACGAGGAGACAGTTGAATATCTTCTCCTTCACTGCCCAAACCTGGCAGTTCTTCGACCCAGGCTCCTACACACACCTACAGACTTACAAAGCCTGCTCTAAAATGGCGTTGACCAGATGACAAGGACATGTGGTTACTTAAGGGAGGCATTGCGCTGCCAAGAGCGAAATGCTCGCAGCTAAAGGGATTTGAAAACAACAACAACAACACCGTGATACATCTGAGGTCTCTTTTACCACAAAAGATTCTGGACAAATGTTGATATGGCTTAAACGATCTTTACGTCAGGATTTCTAGATTTTTGCCTTTAACACTTTCAGGCTGAAGTATTTTCCTTACTAAAAATACACAATTCGCTTTTCTTTCCCAGTCAGTTTCTTTTGTATATATATCTATCTACATCAGGATCAACTGTGGACTTGGTTCTAACCCATCGGAGAATGGCATTACAATCTAAAGCCCGGCCTCATAACCTTAATGACGATTAAGTAGCATAAAATTCATATATACCATACCATACAATACCATACCGTATCATCCGTGCCTTTACCATACCATACCATATCATATCACACCATCCATACCATACTATACTATATCATACTACAATTTTTTTGCTGTAGATCACACATACCATACCATACCATACCACACCACACCACACCATTCGTGTCATACCGTACTGCACAGCACCGCACCGCAACATACCCTACCAATTTTTTTTGGTTTCTGTACATCAATCTGTACATCAAGATAGTGTAATAGGTTGTTGGGTAACGATCAGCAAATAACACTTACTTGAAATAAATTTCCAAAAATGAAATTTGGAGGATCATAGGGAAAGACTTTGAGCCTGTTCAGATATTTTCTGTACGCCACCAGCCAAAAGATAGACTTGACAACAACAACCAATGAGGCTGCGATTGCCAATGCCCCAACCACGTACAGGCTCAAGGACGTCATGGTAAATCTGAGGAAATAAAATTATAAGAACTCATTTTACTGGACTCATGTAAACTAATTCCCCCCACAACAGCAGTAGGAAGTTCGATAGAAAAAAAATAATGCCACAGCAGAGGGTATACTGATAGTATTATACTTATAGCAATATGCACTAAAATATGTATTAAATATGGTAAATTTTCTAAATCAAAATAAATTTCCCTAGATCATGTGGCATCGGCAGTCTGGTGGTTAGGATACCAGACTCATAATTGTGAGGTTGCGGGTTCCAGGTTGTGAGCCTCAGGCCTGATGTTGTGTCCTTGGGAAAGGCACTTTACACGCATTTTCCTCACTTCACCCACGTGAAAATGGTTACCTTTGCCCCTAGACAGCCAAAGATCTTGTCAGTATGTTGGTGTTTTAGTGCTTATAAAAATGGCAGCTTGTATTGCGGGTATAGTATGCTTCCCAGGAAGTTGAAATTGTTTCAGAATGCTGTCAAGTCCACTGGATTAATAGTATAGATTGGAGGTGCTGCATAGAGCTTGCTGTTGAGTGGGAATTTACGCTATACAAATGCTATCTTATTACTATTGTAAGGGTCATGACTAGATAACTCACATAAATCAGGAGGCTTGCTGATATTTGAGCAGTCTACTGGGGCTGAAACATTCAGATGTCAAACATGCAAAGTCAAATACTGTACCTTCTGTATTAATTTCAACTTAGGGCAGTACATACTGAACTGCCATAAAATAGCATTATAATATAATATATATGTTCAGTGCAATTTACCGATCTGTGCAATCTTAAAATTGCGCTACACGTTTTAACAATCGTATAATTGCGCTACCATCTTAAGATTGTGTAGCAATTTTAAGATTGTGTTGCATGTTTTAACGATGGTATAATTGCCCGGCAATCTGAACATTGCGTTAATATTTTATATTTTTTAAATAACAAAAAAACCCCAAACACTTCCATTGTTTATTCTTTTACTCACATTAAGGAACATTCACATACATTTACATTAAGGAACATTCACATACATTTTCAAAAGGGTAAAAATATGAAAAATAAATTAAAATTAACATATGAAACTGAACAGCTCACGAGAATGATGTGAATTTTTAAATAAATATATTTCAAAAGTATAAAGTAAATTAAATGAACTTTGTGAACATTGAGCTTCTGGCATTGTATCATTTTTGTGAGCTCTTCAGTTTCATCATATATATGTCAATTTCAGATTGCCATGCAATTATACTATCGTTAAAACGGACAGCACTATCTTAAGATGGCCGCGCAATCTTAAGATGGCTACGCAATTATACAATCATTAAAACGCACAGCGCAGCAGATCGGACAATTGCACGGAACATTTATATAGACAAATGATAACCTGCTAGAGGCTCAAACTGAAAAGTTCCCAAGGGGGCTAACGTGGTCAAGAGGTTAAGGTGTTTGCCTCTCATTCAATTGGTCGTGGGTTCCAATCCGGATAGCGACTGAACATTTTTAAAATAAAATTTTCTCCTTTCACAAATCCTTTCCTGCTCTCTTTCTCTTTCAATGTTCTGTCATCTGCTTTCGTCTCTACTTTCTGCTCCCCCACCCTTCCTCTGGGCTCCTGACTCTTTTTGCAGCATTTCTACTGCTACTCCTTCGCTCCTTCTAATTACTGCTGTCATTCAGCCACACCTCAGATCTTCTGGTAGGAAAGATCTACACCCAGCCTTCTCGGAGAAGGGCGAAAAATATCGGAAGTTCATTGTGCAAGTTGCGAATGTAAAAGATCCCTTGGTGGTCCAAAATCGATAAGAGTAGGCTTCAGCCACCACCTGGGCAAAATTCAAAATTTCCTACCAACTAAAAATGTTTAATGTGTCCCACGCATTCACGACCTTATGCAGTTGCGAGCGCCGTAAAATACTTACAAAATTTTTAAAAATAAAATAAGTTCCCAAATCACTGTGGGCCTCTGACACTGAGACAGAACAAGGACCATCATGATAAACCATCCATCCCCATATATATATAAATCATGACCAGAGTAGGTTGAGCAGCATTATATTATATTACGCCGCTAAACTTTTCCACCTCTACGTGTACAGAGTTTGTTACCATATAATAATATAAGTTGAGAGAGCTTCCCTAAGCTAAACCTCTTCTCTGCACATGTAGTCCTGCTGTTCCTTAGTCCCTTCCCTGTACAAGTAACTATAGCCTAACTATAATAACTTTATAAGGAACAAGGGCAGCTGATAAATTATTATTTTCACTCCTCCTGCTCACAGATGCACTGCTTTGGGGGGGGGGGGGGGGGGTGAACCAGAACCGGTTGTAATTTTTGCTGCAGATCACAAAATGGCCCCTAAAATTGTTGCAAATCCATTCATTTTCAAGAAATTTCAAACCAAAATATCAAACTAAGGGAAAAAAAAACACAGGGACGGATCTCACACAGGTAATAAACATGGTGTGCAACCCCCCCTCCCCTACCCCCCGGCCTTCTCAGTTCAGGCTATATATCTCGGACGATTGGCTTCGGCATTGAGGGCCAGGGTGGACGACCTTATCTTGATAAGCTTGCCTCGAGACCGATCCTTATCTTATCGAGGATCAATGTGAAAAGCGGCGATAGGTAGATGCTCTAATACTAAAACGTATACAAGTGGTGGAACATTTTTGCATTACGCTTTTGCGTGCCGATAGTGTAACAGTAATGTGTATAGTGTGTAGCCATCTAGTCTGTCTAATCTCCTAGCCTCTTCATTGTTCAATTCAGTCCTCTTGGGTGTACACGTTTTTTTCGTTTGGATGTATTTTCACTGCACTCGATTATAAGGATTAAATTTGTGCTTATGTGTTTTAGTGTTCAGCCCAGATTCTAGTTTTCTTTCATCTTGAATGTTACTGTTACTAGAATCTACTGTTACTGTGAAAAAGTTTTCAGCTGACGTCTCAGTTTCAGCGCAATGAACCGTGTGAGCAACATTTGAACATGGGAAGAAAGTGTAGGGGATGGGGCAGTAGAAGTTATGCCAGCCAAAAGGGAAATGCAAAAGAACAATAATATAGATTTCCAAAAGATTAGGAAAAAAAGCACAGTGCACAGTGGATCAAAAGTGTTCCGAAATTAATTGTAGAAGATGTCACCGATTAAATGAACATATATTTATATATATGTTTGTATATATATAGAGAGCAACTGCAACAAGTTCAGCTTCTTTTAGAGCTGCTGATATTGATGAAATGAATATACATGTATTTAAAATTTAAAGAAAGAGATGTCTTCAAGTTCGATTCATTTTATCAAACAATGGACGCTGACAGCCATTGGCAATGTTGCAAAGAATAAAAATAATTATTATAATACATTTGTCTTGCTCAGCAGAACTTGAGATGGCCCTATTTTTGCATTTTCCATGTATTTTACTTTTGTTCACCATACCCATGACCACGTGAAAGAGGTTTCATTTGAAGTTTCACAAACTGAAGCACATCAGGCTTCCAGACTTCACTAGAGATGTTGCCACATGCTAGAGTCAGTTAGCCATACATAAAATTTTGCACTTCGTGTGTAACCTTCCAGAGAGACATTGTTGGCCTACACTACTTGTTGGGTAGGTTGTTTTTTAAATATTTTATGGAAACCACTGAAAAGCTGTGCAGAAACTGATTAGTGGCGATTTTGTGAGACTTTCCAGCGATATTCCATCTTGATATATTGTTATTGTAAGCTGATGTGGCTGGCAAAATATCTTCATGAAATATTTGCGGAGCAAATGAAGGACCACGGAAATGGCCTCCAATGCCTAGGCCAGTCGTGCGGGCTGTGTGGCCTGGGACTGAGAAAGCCTAGCCCTCCCCCCCAACCAAAAAAATAATTTGGTAACTGAACCACACTCAAAATCTTAGTAAATCTAAACGACCTGCACTCTTACTCAAAGTCTAAGGACACATTAACCAAATGTAACTTAATCTCCCAACTTCCCCTCCAATCCGCCCTATCAATTTCGAAATCTTTAATCTTTAATTATAAAACAAGTCTCAAAAGTGACTCTCCATTCTTTCCCTTTTATTTCCTGCCCTCGTTCTCAACAACAACAAAATAATTAAAAACTTACTGTTCACAAAATAACCAGCAATTGCAATTAATAATCAGTCTGAGCTCCCTCAAAACCAACACTTACCTGTGTACTGTTCAATGACTGCTGTGCCCAGACCCCCCACCACAAGAGGTCTAAGAGAACCTATTATTTACATAGAACGTATACATGCAAGAACTCCTTATCAAATTCAAATAGAATCTAGGCTGTGTAGACTAGTTGAGTTATTGTGTACAGAACTACCGCTGCGCTTCAATCCATCACTGTGACCTAAAACGAAGAGTGTAGAGGCAGAGGTAACACGAGAAGCGAAACTCAGGCTCAACACTGACAACAATCAAGAATCAATATTCCAATCTGGTGCAAGCCTATAATCTAGATCTAGATCTAGAATCTAACATACTAATAAATAAATCTCAGCAAACAGTCAGGATAACTACACATGTTCCGTTAGTAAATCAGTAATCTCAAATTGACAATTTACACACAAAGCAACACTTCGAAGAACGCAGTAGAACCTAGATTAAACAAACCTTGTTCTGTGACAAAAGGAACCCCCTTCCTCCGCTCGTTTTTCTTCCGTGCATATATATATGTGTGCTGCCTTTTGTGTGAAACTCGAAATCCGGAAAAGAATCCGGTGGTCAAAGTACGTTCACGTCGGCGGGGTGTAAATCTATTGGTCAGTTTGCTGCACCAGCGACCAGGAGCTGACACCGCAGGCAAGCACGAGCTTAGGCCTAGTTCAACTATAATTAGTACTGGACTGGTCCATCGGGTCAACTAAAAATACCAGCGACACCACAGCAGGTGGGCGGCGCATTAACATGATAATATATTATATAACCAGTCCGTGATTTGTGGCACATCGCCTCAGGCGGTACGTTGTCAATTCAAAGGTAGCTCAAGGATAGGTATAGTCCCGTTGGGATAGTTCTCTCATTAATTTAACGAAGGCCTTAATTTAATTGTTAAAAAAAAAATTTTTGTACTTAGTTTCCTCACACGAAGTCACACTTGCTGAACGCATATATAAGCGCTCACGAAATAGCGCAATTTGGGCCTATTGAATGCCACGTTTTATTAACTCTATAATGTTGACGTATCGACGACCACGTGTCCAGTCACCAATATTATGATCGAGTAGCCTCGAGACCAAGACAATAATATTTGGGGCACATACTCATATTATGTAAGATCATACACAAGTCAGAAACACGAATTTAAACATTAAATATGCATAATGTTACAGTGCTCTCTTTTCTTGTGTTTTAGGTAAGGAAAAAGAAATTAAAAATTTGTAGGCCTGTCGATATTCCCTAAATAGTGCGTGTTTAATCAGTTATAATAATAATAATAATTGCATTTATATAGCGCATATCCATGCTCCAGAGCTTGCTCTATGCGCTTTACAACTATTATTACCCCAGCTGACCCTCTGAGACCACCCAGAAACATTCTCAGCTTCCGTGGAAGCATGCAGTGCAAGCTGCGGATTTTACGCGCTCAAACACTATCAAACTGACAAGATCTTTCACTGTCTATAGCTGGGTACCCATTTCCACCTGGGTGAAGTGAGGAAAATTTGTGCGAAGTGCCTTTCCCAAGGACACAACGTCAGGTCCCAGACAGGATTCGAACCCACGACCTTACGGTTGCGAGTCCGAGAGCCTAACCACTAGGCCACCGACGCCACATGATCGATCAGTTAAATGACGTATAATGAGCATTCTCAAGGCCACGTGTTAGTCTTATCAACCATTCTGTACCTCATTGCCCTTCATAGGCTTGTTTTGATAGGCCTACTGATAACCACGCAGTGTTTGTAGAGTAATGGAACAGCGTTTCCCTGTCGCACGCAGCAGACCTGAGTTCAATTCCCGTGTGGGAAGAATTTTTTACAACAAAGTACATTATTGTATCTCGGTCTTTCTGCTGAGATCTACGAATTGTATCCACCTCGATCGTTCCGGGTCGGACCTACACAGGAAGAGTCGAAGTCCGCTTTAAAAAACCCAAACAAAAACAAAAAACAAACAAACAACTGTCGATTGGATATATTGATGCGTACGCCTGTTATTGTAATCGCAATGTTTTCTAAATGGACAACAGGAGCAGGGCCAATATGTGGAACTTTAATCTTCTGATAAACCGAACATCACAACGTAACAGGTGAATGTCTTGACCTTTTTATCTGTTCAATGCATATATA
>NW_004797593.1:715489-726113 GCF_000002075.1 Aplysia californica
AGAGAGAGAGAGAGAGGGGGGGGGGGCATTAACACTATATCATACACGCACGGTATTTAGATACATAGATATTGTGTAAGCTTGTGCTGTTTGCGCGAGTGTATTCATAGAGGACGAATTGCTTCATGCTCGCTGATACAAATCAGGAAAAGACAGATGCAGTTTCTGAGACAGTTGAATATGCACCATGGCCTTGAACATCTGGCTCTCAGTGAAAAAATTGAAGGCAAAAGAGGCAGGGGTAGACCCAGAGCAACCTGCTTTGAGAGCCAAAACAACCTCTTTGGTCTAAACATAATGATGACCGAGAAAGATAGGAAATTGTAGCTTTTTTGAAGCACCCGAGCAAAGGAATGAATGGAAAACCATGGTCGCCAATTTCTGTTGCAGATCTGGCACTTGATAATGATGAAGATAATGATGGTGATGATTTGTGAGCAATGGAGATAATGGAGAAACAGTTAGGCCTAGCTCAGTGCTGGCTAAATACCCTCGACCGCTGCACTGAATTTGCTCGAACGTGAAAGTTTCAAAGCAATTGCCCACCACAGGCTTTCTGTGTACTGAGACACTCCACGGAACAGCTTATTTCAAGATGGCGACGTTACCTTCGTAAGTGTTTCTGCTTTTTGTTGTGGTTGATGGTTAGAATGTACTGTCCTTCTATGTAAAACTCAGACCCCCTCCTTTTGGTATAGATATCTAGATAATTACCTTAGCTTTCTGTCCATTATATCTTCTTGTATTCTTTTACGTTTTTACTTGAAGTGGAGGGGCAAACAAATTGCAAAAATCGAAGTGCGAAAGCGCCAACAAACTAGGCTACAAATTACTCTTTCTGAAGTCTTCAACAAAAGATTCTAATTCTAGACCCCATTTCTGGTCTTTAAGTCTACACTCAAGAGCTAGAGAAGCTACAGACAATGAGGACTTTTAAAATACTTCTTTTGACTTTTGAAAGAATTGTCTAGATTCTAGACAAAGTGACTTTATTCAGTCCATCCAAGTGAAAGTGAAGGGAGAATGAATGGAAATTTTTTACTTTTCAGTCTGCCGTCACTGTCTAGCTACTCCCACACTCAAGATCTGAGATGCATTGCTTACCAACTAATAGTTGGAGGGCTGCTAAGGTTAATCTTAACGAAGTGACTATTTGGACTCGAGTCCGAATTCCGAATATGAAAAAATGTTATTCGGACTCTGATTCTTGTCCGGCATGACATCACTTCCGACTTCCTGTGACTCTTGACTCCGGCTTCCTGTCTTGCCTCACTCGTGACTTGCCTCAGGCTGGGTAGAGACCGGGATCACTTCGGGCAAAAATGGCGTTTTGTGCAGGAGCCGAGTTTTTATCTTAAGATGAATTTGAGGCCGGCCTGAAAAGTAAAGCGCTTCTAAAATGTTTATTTGTCAAGAGGTCATCAGAAGCAATTAAAGATGGCTCGTTAGCGTGTGTCGGGGCTGGATGGGCGGCCTGCACACGTGTGGCTGTGTGCGTGTCGGGGAGGGGGGTGGGGGGGCACTATCGGTCCAGTCGTTGAACGTTGCATACGCGTCAGTCTTTTTTCCCCTCGGCAACTGATCATTATTACAATAATAAGCTAGTCTTGACGTAGATCTACGTAATGAATTGTGCGCTGGTCTATGGAATCAAAAGTTGCCATATGCTCAGCTCTACACATAGCAACACAACTTTTTCTTGGTAAACAATCGAGATGACACAGGCTTGTGTATTAGAACGAATCTGTCTTTTTTTTTTTACACAGCTCATAATATGCAGGTGCCAGGTGGTCTGCTAATCTTCAATTTTACCTTTTCCTACAACAAAGAAAGTGAAACATTTTCCCCGTCCGAGAGTACGTTTCACGCGAAAAGCCGGCTATGGCGGCAGGTGGAAGTGTATGTGACACCAAGGCTTGATCGGGAAAATCAAGATCTACTTTCGCTTTCGTTACCCCACCCTGAAATTGAGTGAAGATAAACTGATAACGCAACATTTGTAATATGCAGGTTGTACAGTATAAATGCTGTGTCACCGTGCAAATAAAATTTAATAATTACTTGGACTCTTCACCATGCTGTCACTCGTGTGTGTGTGTGGGGGGGGAAAAGAAAATACAAGCTTCGTCCAATTTTTAGATTGTCGGGTTCGCCAACGTTACAGGTCAGTGGACCTTCACGCGAGGCACTACAAGGTACGGCATCGGTGAGCACCGGTGTTTGTTGGGGTCGCCAAAGTTCATTAAAAAGTCTGAGCGTTGCGGAGTATAGGACTATGGAGTAGGGCAGGGATCATTGATTTTTTTTTTAGAGATACACTGGGGGGAGGGAGGGAGCGGCTGAAGACAACACCAGAGGACAAAAACTGTAAGCAAATAATTCAGAATTTTGATTAGATTTAGAGCCCTCTGCAAAGCGCGCGTTGGTGCAGGCCTTGTGTGGAATCGGGATCCTTCATACCTTGTAAGCCGTGTTATTGAAATGAAGTGTTCGCGTTTCTTTTGTTGGGTGATAGTAAATTACAAAATATTGTAGCTTTCTGTTCAAGACTGGCAGATTTTCAGTGTCACTGCCTCTTGCCCTCTCACAGTTCTTACACCTCTCACACTGAATAGATTTACTCGAGTCATTACGTGTGTGTGTGCGTGTGCGTTGTTGTTGTGTAACATGGCCCTGGAAAATGGAGAAGGCGGTTTGGCAGTCACCCTGTGTGTACACATTAGGTATAAATCTACCCCCCCCCCCTCCCTCCCATCACCACCAGGGCAGTGCTACTGACTGAAACGTCTTTAGGCCATTCCCAAAGGGAGGATGTTAACATGTTCTTATGCACAGTAGAATTGTAAATACGGACTGATTTATCAATGTCATGCTCATACTCATACTGTGCTGGACCAGCATAGGGGGAACTGCTGCCTTTTCTCTCCTCTTCTTTACTATCTTCATTTTCCTCTACTTCTTTTGTGTATGTTTGTCACGCTTTTGAACTACTATTTCCGGGGTGCCTTGATAGTCGAAGCTTGATTCCCTGTTTAGACTTCTCTGTTGACATCCACCCCTTGTCGCTCATATCACCTAATTGCGAGCGCCGTAAAAACTTTACTAAAACTAAATCTAGCTGCGAGCAAGCTTGTGATTGTCTGTCTATCCTCCATTTTGTCGACTGGACTTTGTTGTGTGTTCTAATTTGGGGGCGATGAGAAGAGAGAGATTGATCTTCACTTTGCAGACTTCCGTCAGTGAATTTTAAAATGAAAAATGAAGTTACTAGCGGGTTACTTTGTGGTAGTTGTTTTTAAAAAGTGTGCATTTAATCACTCTGCAGAACACCTGCAGATGGGTTAAATTTTTATGTATAATATTAGAGGCTGTTTTGTGAAATTCCAAGTTAAACTATGGTATTTTTTTAAAAAATTGTTGCGGCATCATCCTTGTTTTTGTGTGGAATGAAAGCCAGAAAGGGAAACACTGCTAAACTCTGTGCTGCATGCTGCTAAACTTGCTATGACGTCATGGCTGCATGTTGTTGTTGTTTTCAAATCCTTTTAGCTGCGAGCATTTCGCTCTTGGCAGCGCAATGCCTCCCTGTCATGGCTGCAGAACGTGATGCTGTTAATTAGACAAGCATCACAAATAATTGGGCTTAATTTCAGAACGGACATGTGTGCATATTTTTAAGCCATATTGGTATATCATTTTAAAAATGTGCACTATTAATGAATTGAGTTATCTGCGCATATAATTATCTTTATATTAAAATTGACATGGTGTTTCATGCTATCACTGGCAGTGGGCTTTCAATTTTTTCGACAGTGTGTTCTGATCTACTCTTTTGTCTGTTGTGTATGACAGTGGCAGATTAAGCAGGCTAATTGTGTGAAAGCCAAAGAGAATAGAAAGCACAATGGTTACAGCCAGCAGGTCAAATTGCAATTTTGAATATTCTCATGATTGCAATCTGTTCACTAGATCTACTTACTAAATTTTGGATGTTAGTTAAATTGCAGTGTGAAAGTATAAAATTAAAGTGGTCTTAATATCTTAATAAAGTGCTAAACCAAAATTTATGTTTGTATTTACAGATAAAAAATGGAAGTCTTGAAATTTATTTGAGGAAGTGCACAGGAAAAAGGCAAAATGTCCAAACGGCCAGCGGAGGATTCTGCCAGCTCCTCTGGAGCACCAGCGGCCAAGAAAATGGCAGTCCCCTACGACAGTCTCCAGCTGGGGAAAATTTACTCACTGGTATAGTTCACTTATAATGTCACTATCTTAAATTTCGGTGCTAAGTAATATGGGCTTTCTGTAATGTTTTAATGGACCATGCTTATAATTATTTCTTCTGGAAATTAATTGCTGTATTAAAAAGGTGAGTTTTCAGTGCGAGATGATTTTATAATAACACATTGTTACTTTGAAGTATATCCATCCATCTCCATCTTATTTTCTTTTTTATCTTTTTGAGGTTGGTATTTGTCTCATTTGTTATAAGTAAATTAAATGCATAGATTTCAGTCTTCCTGTACTTGTTGTAGGACAAAAAGTTCTGGAAAAAACATATAAAAGTTTTGTAAAATGGAAATTTATAATGAAACGTATTATTATTGCTACAGGTTTTAACTGATCTTGACATCTTGATAAAATCTGGATTCCACTGTGTTAAACCGTTACTTAATAGTGCTTTTGTTTCCCTGAATGCAGGAAGAGCTTGACCTGAAAGTGCTGGTGTTTCAAAACAAGAAACTGGCGGAACGAATTGAACAGCGTAAAAAGGCGGAGACAGAGCTGAGAAAACGTATAGAGCAGTTGGAAAACCGACAGCGCACTGATGATGCCGTCCTCATGATCGTCAACAGATACTGGAATCAGGTGGGTGCTGACAGGACCGTTCTGTCATATCGAAAGCTCTCTTTTCAAATTGAGTTAAAGAAAAAATTATCTCAAAGCCAAAAGTGCGGGTGGTTGGAGAACGCTATTAAGATAAGATAATACTTTGTAATCCCAGAGGGAATAATATTGTGTCTAATGTGCTTTTCTTTAGTCAAATAAAAGCCTGAACTTTGTACAGAGATAAAACATAGGTTCTGTAGAGGTTTAAGGATCAAGTTCTCTGGTGGTTGGAATGGGCTTTTTCTGAAATTATCTTGCTGAGTGGAATAAAATTTGCTTTAGCATGGTTTCCCATGAGAACTTGGTAAGAATTTCTCCGAGCTTCTCTGATGATCTGAATTTCTTGACAGTTGAGGATTGCTAGTTTCAAACTATCCTGTATGTTGTGACTTTGGTGCATTAAAAAAAAAACTTATTGAATAATAGTCATTTTCTTTCCTTTTCTTACTGTCAGCTGGATGAAGATGTGCGAGTGTTGCTGCAACGTTTTGATGCTGAGACCTCGGACGAGACAGAGACCAAAAGTATGTGACTCACTCTCTCCTGTTTCAATGCTTACATCATTGTTTCGATGACTTTAATTTTTCAATTTTTTGGTAATATTTAATTTACCTGTACTTATTGTATTTATCCTCTTTGGGATATAGTGTATGGTTTAGCTAGGCTGGAGATCTTATCCTCTGGATCGTTTTTTTTTTCTTTTGTACATTTCCTTTGACGTAAGTTCTTGCTGCCTGGAACAGGTTCGGATTTTAAACATCGGTGAGGAGAGGTTCATTTGGTTTGCTTTTGGTGTAACTCGAGCCACAAAAAATGTATTGATGTGATGTTATTGGCCACCAAAATATGGACTTTTTAAAAAGTCCTGTGACTGCTGTGAGCTGTGCGCTTGAAAATATGAGTAGCAAGACATGTCATCATTTTTGGTCAAGATGTGATTCATGAACTATCATTCAGGTACATATTGTGTAGGATCTCTTTAACCTGTGCAGCAATAGAGCAGTAGCCTGAAGTAGCTTCCTGAACAGCCTGTGTTGGCAACAGTAAAGACATGAAGATGCCATGCAGCAGAAGAGTATAACCCTTTTCTCCCTCCACTTGCAGTACCAGATCCTAGTGTGAATTGTTTCTGTGGGTTATTTCAGACGAGAGCAGCATTCGAACCCCTCCCTCCTCTCGTAATACTAGACCCTAGTTTAAATCATTTCTGTGGTTTATTTCAGCCCTAGTGTACATTGTTTCTGTAATTTTTTAAAGACGAGAGCAGCGATTTTTTTTCTCCCTTCTGCGAGCCCGTCCTTCCCATCACAGTGCTAGACCCTAGTTTAAATTGTTTCTGTGGTTTATTTCGGCCCTAGTGTACATTGTCTCTGTGGTTTCTTTCAGACGAGAGCAGCGAGCTGACCTCCTTCCTGACACTGCTGTCCACCTGGGACAAGCAGGAGCTGGAGGAGAAGCTGGGCCAGAGAGTCGAGTTCTCCAAGCGCGCCATCGGCAAGCTCCTGCAGGCCTTTGACCGCATGCTGCAGAGAAACGAGAAGTTGCACCATGCAATGGAGGACAAGGTGAGGTGGGGGGAGGGGAAATAGTAGGTTGTACTGTGCCGCGACTTATAGGAAATAAAACTTCCTCGAAGCATGAGGTCCCTATTCACACTTCTTTTCCTCATCCTTGCTATCGCAATTTTTTCCTTTACTTCTTTTGTATGTTTGTCACTCTTATGAACTGCTATTTCCGGGTGGCCTTGGTATTCGAAGAATACTTTGTGCTGTTGTGGCTAGAGAGGTGAGCAGAGTAAGTCTGATTCTCTGTAAGGACTTCTCTGTTGACATCCACCCCTTGGCGCTCGTATGACCTTTTGCAGTTGCGAGCACCGTAAAACCTTACTAAAACAAAACACTTTTCAGAAAGTCTTTTTGTTTTGAGTTTAGTAAAGTCAGGTGAAGTTATTTTCTTTTGTCTTTAGTATAGAGATTCATTAGAATGATCCTTTAGTCTAGTTTGAGAAAAAACAGATCATGTTTATTTTTTAGAAGAAAGACTGAACAGAGAGCCCACAGCCTGTTTTTGATTGAGAAAGTTGATTGAAACAAAGTTTAGCAAAACTTTTTTGATTTGTCTGGTGAATCCCAAAAGATTAATGATGATATTGTTGCTTTTTTGTCTTCATTTGTTAACTTGTGGGGGGGGGGGGGGGGTAAGATCTGATTGCATGCTTTGAGTATTTTGCTGCTAACTTTTTTTTCTGTATGTGTCATAAGTTCCTTTCTGTTAAAAATCTCCCGCTACTTTTATCTTTCGTTGAGTAAATATTTTTCTCTGTGGATTATGTTTTTCTATTTCTCACTTTGGTTTCCTTTTGTTTTCACCTGCAGGTGGAGCAAGAGAAAGAGTCTTTGCTGGAGGAGACACCGAAACCAGAAGAAGAGTCAAAAGAGGAAGAAAAGAAAGAAGAGGGTGAGTACCAGACGGAATTGTCTTGGGGGGGAGGGGGGGTGTTCTCACTGTCAAGGTTTCTCCATCAGTCTCAGGGACCAAACTCACATGGGTGACTTTGGTTGGGGGTTTCTTTTTTGTTTCCTTCTTTGGTTTGTTTGATTATGTCTGTATCTAAAATCTGAATTGGTGTCTGTTTTATTTGATTTTTTAAGTAATTAAAAGCTATTGTGTCAAGCTTTACACTGTGCCAGTTTTGCTATTTTACTTTAATTTACTTTTCTTTTTCATCCTCTGTTGCCGTCGTTAAGTGCCAAGGGGAGATGCAGTTTTCTATGGTAGGCCAGTTCTGCAGCTCTTTCAGTTAGGGTATTATAGTTTTTCAGGGGTTTACTACTTATGAAAATGAAAATGTTTATTTTTGGGGACTGTTTTTCTCCAGTCAATTGATGTCGTGGAAATGTTTTTCTCCGGTCAATTGATGTTGTGGAAAGGTATGTTTGTTATCCCGATGCTTTTTTGTTTGTTTTTGTGTACAGAGAGTGAGGAGAAGACCAGCAAGCCAGAGGAAGAATCAAGCGAGGAGAAGAAGGAGGAGGAGGCGACCGAGTCTGTGCCCGAGCCCAGCCTGAAGGACGTGGTCAAGGGGGAGCTGGCTGACCTGCGGCAGGAGACCAAACAGCTGCACAATCTGGTTACACAGCTACACCAGCGCCACCACGAGAACACCTTGCAGGTAAATAGCTACACTTTTGCCCCCCCCCGGCCGCATTATTCCTTGGTGTCCATATGTCATTGTCATTTCACACGCCCAGCTGTTTTGTTTGTGGGTGGTTGGCGGGTGCTCAGGTGTAGTTTACTCCTTCTTTCCTATTAATCATCTGTCGTCTTTGTTTCTCCTCTTTCTTTTTACTTATGCGACCTTATTGTCTTGCAAGAGCTGAAAAAACTCTTACTAAAACCCCAAAAATGTCATAAGTATGCTTATTGTTATTCTCTTTTAACACCTTTAATCTTCAGCACTTATATTACCTTATCATATGAAAGTGCCATCAAACACTTAATAAAACTAAAACTAAATCAATGTGAAGAACTAAATGTTTAAATAAGTTTTTAGTTTTAGTAAGCATTTTATTGCACTTGCAACACAATTAGGTCACATAAGTGCTAAAGATTAGAGGTGTTACAAGAGAATAACAATCACAGAAAAGAAGGAGGGGAGATAAAGACGATAGTTGTTTGATAGGAAAGAAGGAGCAAACCACACCAGAGCCCTTGCCAACCACCCACTTTAAATGAGTATTATTATGACATGGGGACAGCTTATTACATTGTCATTATAACTGTTTTAGGCCTATTTATGGAATTTGCCTCAGCTTAATTTTAAAGATAAGTATCTGTATGACATGGAGATGAATGTTTATATTAACGTCATTCCTGTTGTGTGCAGCTTTCTGAGCTTCAAGACAAACTGACAGCCTCTGAGACCGAGATTGCGGAGCTTAAGAACAAAGTGGATGACCTTGAGTACATGTACGAGAAGTCGGAGAACAAGTGCGACAGCACCGAGCGCCGACTGCAGGAGGTCACGGAGAAGCTGCAGTTCTACCAGGAGACCACGGGCAACCTCCCCATCTCAGGCTTGAAGAATGTGCCTGGCGTGCCCACGGGGCGGGTGAGTACTGGGTGTTGAGGAGATGAGTGGAGGAAGGGATTCTGAGGGTATAAGTGGGGACGTTTCGAAGTTGAGGTGGGTGGAAGGGAGGTCGTATATTATATATGTTGTTTGGCTCTGAGAAAAGTGGTCGGGAGGTGCACACGTTTTTAAAAAAAGTATTTCTTTCTTCATTCTGGTGGAAGTGCATGTTCAAGTTCGGTTTGGTCTAACTGGCTGAGAAAAATGAATCCCCCCCCCAGAGACTAACATCTAATGTGACCAAAACTGGCCAGTAAAAAATAACAGCACCAGTCTTGTTTCTCTCATGTGATTTCCTCAATGCTTAGCTTGGTGGTAGTAAAAATAAATTACTGCTGATCTTAAGTAGTGTCCTCATTTTCATTTCTAATGAGAAGAATGTGCCAGAGCAGAGATCTCAGGTCAGAATTTACTCTCACTATCTTATCGTGCTCAAGGACAAAAGAATGTGAATGCTTAAAGGTTACTAAAGAAGAATAAGGTTAACTCGTTGATCCCGGATTGCCACTTAATTGGCATTTTTGGGTACCGATTTTGTAATCCACAAAACCTACATCTGATCCTATGCTATTTTTATTGCCTATATCACCCATATTATTGTGATTCTCTGTCCAATTGTGAACAGTTTTAGTTCTAACACAAACAAATTTATTAATGACAGAAGTAAAGCCGTTTTAAGGGAACACCTTTAAAGTGGGTGCGTTAAATTGAGGAAATCCTTACGTACTGAAAGAGTTAACCCTATCCGTACGCCCTGGTGTCATTTTGTACCCCCGAGGTTGTATTCTTCACATTTTAGAATACTTCTAGTACGAAAATCTCTTTGAAACTTTCAGTATTTCTAAAAAAAAAAAAGAAATCATTTTGACAGACTGCTATGCAAAGCCTACGGATCGGGTTAATGAGTAAATTTCCTTTTGGAAAGTGGTGGCACAGAGTTCCCCAGGTGATATGATAGTAAAATTTGACGTACGGATAGGGTTAAAGGCGAGTCTATTTGTGTCTTCAGCTGGATGAGATCCTGTCGGAGCTGGAAGAACACAAGGAGCTGTCGGCCAACAGACTGATGGAGCTGGAGAAACTGAGCGGGGACTACCAGGAGACTCTCACAGAGGTGGAGAAGCTGAAAATGGATGTAAGTCGGGGATGTGTGGGAGTGGGGGTGGATGGAAGGATAGAAGGAAGGAAGGAAGTTGAGTTGGGTGGAAGAAAGGAAGGAAGGAAGTTGAGATGGGTGGAGAAAGGGAACCTGTGGAAGAAAGTGGGGGGGGGTGTGTTGAAGTTGAGGTGGAAGGAAGGAAGGAAGTTGAGATGGGTGGAAGAAGGGAGTCTGGGGATCAATTGGAAGTTGAGGTGGGGGTAAGGGAGGGAGTCTATGAATGTAGGTGGGGATGTTTTGAGTTGAGGGGAGATGGAAGGCACGAAGTCAAGATGGGTGGAGGAAGGGAGTCTTGGGATGTGTTGGAAGTTGAGATGGGTGGAAGGAAGGAAGGAATGGTGGAAGTTGTGATGAGTGGAGAAAGGGAACCTGTGGATGAAAGTGGGGGTATATTGGAAGTTGAGGGGAGGTGGAAGGAAGGAAGGAAGTCGAGATGGGTGGAA
>NW_004797593.1:726992-729512 GCF_000002075.1 Aplysia californica
AAACCTAAAGTTCCTGGTGAAATGTGTCTGTATTTGTGCTGACTGCTGGCTGTAAACTACAACCAGGCAACCAATAAAGATGCGTAAGTTAATATCGTTTCCCTCAAACGAAAAACATTTTTTTTGTGTTTGATGAACAAATTTTCTGGGTTTGTCGACAGCTCCAGCACCTCCCCGAGAATGTGATCCTGGAGACGACCGAGTACAAGTGTCTCCAGTCACAGTTCTCCGTGCTCTACAACGAGAGCATGCAGATCCGAACCCAGCTGGAGGAGATACGCAACCAGATGACCATCAACAAGAACCTGCACAGCCGCCAGATAGAGCAGATGGAGGTGAGCGCTGGCCGACCGACCTAAAAATAGACTCTGTATTCTTTAGACCAGGGGGGGTGGGTGAGTGGTTGATGGGTGCTCTGGTGTGGTTTGCTCCTTCTTTTCTATTAAAAAAATCTATCGTCTCTATCTCCCCTCCTTCTTTTTTGTGTTTGTTACTCTCTTGTAACACTTCTAATCTTCGGCATTTATGTGACCTTATTGTGTTGCAAGTGACGTAAAACTCTTACTAAAATAAACGAGGAGGTGAGCGTCAACCTTAGAAAACTTGGTATTCTTTAGACCAAGGGGCGATTTGGCTTAGAGAACGAAATCAAATGAAGAATATAAAAGTATATAAAGTGCCAATTACGTTAACCGAGTGGGAATTTCTGCACTGATGTGAGTCAACTTCCATGTAGTGGGTGGTTGGTAGGTGGTTTACTAAATATTTTTTTTTATCAAACATCTGTCTTCGTTATCTCTCCTCCTTCTTTTTATCTTTGTGACTTTCTTATAACTCCTCTATAATCTTTGGCACTTATTTGACCTAATTATGTTGCAAGTGTCGTAAAATGCTTACTGTGCTGAAACGAAAATTTCCCCCTGCTTTTTCTGCCTGTCTCTTGTAACACCTTTTATCTTCAGGACTTATACATGATCTAATTATGCTACAAGTGCTTTAAAAAGGCTTACTGCTTTTTCTGCCTGTCTGTCTTAACTTTTCCCTTCACCAACTGACCACCATTGTTGAGTATTTGTGCTTCTCGTTACTCCAACAAACGAGCTTCCGTCCCCTCTAACGGTCTCTGTTCCTGAACCCCTCACTCCATCCTCCTCCCCTTCCCCCTCCCTCCCCCCAGCAATACGAGGTGGAGGGTCAGAAGCAGCTGAAGATGGAGGTGATCCAAGTGGAGGACAGCCTCACACAGACCAGGAAAGAATACGACATGGTCAGGATAGAGTTTGAGCAAGCAATGGCCGCCAACGACCAGAACTGTGAGTCTGTGCATCTCTTCATGGCGGGTTTTTTAAAATACTACTACTACTACTAATAATAAGATAAGATAATACTTTATTATTATCTCAGAGGGAAATTTTTCTTTGCTGCACAAGACCTTAAAAACACATGCAGGTATACTTAAAAAATCTAAATTATATATTACTCTCATTAAAATTCAACATTATAATATTAGATTGCATTTATGCAGCGCTCTATCCGATACTAGTATAAGCTCTGACCACTTTGCACCAATCACATGATCATTCACACGGGAAAATATTTCACAGAAACAAGAAAAACCAGTTCAACCACATAAAGAAGAACTTTCACAACCTAACATTAAAGTTTTTTACTTATGTATGTTTGCATAGTTCATCATCATCATCATCATCACTTCCTTTCTTGCACTGCACCAGGGTATAGGCCACGAACAAACACTGTCTTTCCCAAATCCTTGGCTAGCATCTTGACGCTATTTCAAGTTTGCTTAGTTCAATTAAAAGTCAAAAGATCACATCTGTGGCTAGTAGGGTAAAGTAGTATCAATTAATTATCTATCTTCACTGAAACATGTTCCTCTCTATCCTAGCTGTAAGATTTAAAAGGACTTGTTTTATAGAGACATTGTTTTTTAGTTTTTATCTTTGTGTCTTAAGATTTGTGTCGCGGCGCGATGGAATCGGCACTCGTTAATGTTTTGGTATGTAGAGTTATTGGTATCGTTCAGAAATGTGTTCTTTAATGGACTTAGAAAGTGTTGAGCCAAAAAAACGAAAATTTAATAAAAATTCCCAAACCTGCGAAAAATTTCAGTTTTTTCTTTTTCATTACTTTGACGAGCGCCTGATTTCACCATGCTATCTCACGTTTAATTTGGATTTTGTATAAAAGAAAATCTGTGTTGAAATTTGAACCTGAGGCCTCAAAATTCATTTTTTTTGTTTCTGTCCTTCACTAACAATGGTATGTGTGTCGTGTGTGTGTCCCCAGTGACAATAAACCGAGAAATGCGGAATTTGATCCAGAGTTTACAGAACCATAATCAACAGTTGAAGATGGAGTCTGCCAGGTACAAGAGACGACTGCGGGAAGCACAGGTGGAGATTCACAAAGTGAGTTTTGTTCTTCGTCTTGTCTGCACTACACCTAGAGTTTTGTTCTTTATCTTGTCTCTACTACACCCAGAGAGTTTTGTTCTTCGTC
>NW_004797593.1:729636-743365 GCF_000002075.1 Aplysia californica
GTTTGGTTCTTCGTCTTGTCTCTACTACACCCAGAATTTTGTTCTTCGTCTTGTCTCTACAACACCCAGAGTTTTGTTCTTCGTGTGGGTGGTTGGCAGATGCTCTGGTGGGGTTTGCTCCTTCTTTCCTATCAAAGACTAGCATCCTTCTCTCTCTTCCTCCCCCTTTTTGTGTTTGGTATTCTCTTGTAACACCTTTAATCTTCAGCACTTATATATGACCTTATTGTGTCACAGTGTTGCAAGTGCTGTAGAACTCTTTCGAAAATTTAACAATTTGTTCTTTGTCTTGTTCCTACTGCACCTAGGGTTCTGTTCTTCGTCTTGTTCATATTACTGGTTTTGTCTTGTCTGCACACTTTTAAGTGTGGGTGGTTGGAGGGTGCCACTGATAAGTCCTACTTCTTTTCTTTCCCTCCGTCGTATCTGTCTTTCTGTCTTACTTTTTTCCATGGCACTAAGTGACCATTATTGTGTCGATGTGCTTCTGTTTACTCAAATAAACAAACATGTTTTACTTTTGCCACGACACTACTCTTTTCTCGGACAAACACAAACAAATAAACACATATAAGTCCTATCAAAGGCCAGGTCAAATGCGCGAGAAAAATAGGGGGGGTGGGGGGTGGGGGTGATAGTAGTGGTGAGGGAGAAGGCGCCCAGTGTAGATGTTATAAGCATCAAGGTACATCAAAGCCGATATGGTGGTTGGCGGGTGCTCTGGTGTGGTTTGCTTCTTCTTTCCTATCAAACATCAATCTTCTTTATCTGGTTTATCTGCTCTCCATCTTTTTTGTGTTTGTTACTCTCTTGTGATACCTCTAATCTTCGGCATTTATATGACCTGATTGTGTTGCAAGTGCTTACTAAAGCAGAGATGGTCATGTGTGTTCTTCGGCCCTGCTAGTGGGTTTTGTCTTCCTGCTAGTGTGTCGGCGCACAGCGAGAAGGGCATTGATCCAGCCAAGTTAAAGAATCCTGCATGATCATCTTGAGTTTAAATTGTCTACCAAAGTGTTAAAAGGGTTTATTTTAATTTCAAAAGAAATTTTGATATTTTAAAGTTGCTATCCTTAGATCGGTTGATCACCCTTGTATTTCTACATAAGTGAAAATAAATGTTCTGTTTTTTTTATTTTTCAAATTATTTTCAAGAGCAAGATGCAGGCATATATATATCTATCGGGTTAAATAAATTATTTTTAAAAAAATTGCAATATATCCCTGTCGTAGCCTAACCATATAAGCACCAAATTTCTCCAACAGTTTTTATTGGCTTAAAAAAGCAAAAAAATGTCTCTTGCACAGGTGAACTTTTGTACAATTATTCTAAAGCTTTGCCCTGACTCAAAAATTACACAGTAAGAAGAGCATTGAATATATTAAACTGGTTTTATGTCTCTCCTGTAAAATTTATGTGTTGGTTCTTGCACAGTCACACTATGACAGGGACATTTTGTTTTTATACGGAGGCTTGAACTGTTTCTTCACTTCCTGCAATCAGTCCCGCTTTTCTCTTCTTCGACAGCTGAAGCAGGAGTTGACCGCCAACAACCCACCCTCCTCGTCGGCCCCAAACTCCGGTTCGGCCGCCACGACAACCACGGCCACAACAGCTTCCTCCTCCTCAACGTCCACGACGGCGTCCTCAGCCTCCCCGCCGGCCGGTGGCGACTCGAAGGAGGGCGTGGTTCAGGTGAAGGAAGAACCGCAGTCGTCCCCGGTGAAGACGGAACCGGCCCAGGGCGGGGTGGCCACCACCTGCCCCAGCACCCCCGTGGTGAAGAAGGAGGAAGGGGAGATCCCCACCACGCCCGTGAAGAAAGAGGAGGAGGAGGAGGGCGAGTGTAAAGACAGCCGCAACGGGAAGAACGACCAGGAGCTCATCAAAGACCTGCGCAATCAACTTAAGTAAGCAGAGGAGTGTTACTGCGAGAAAAAAAAATTCTTACCCGTTGTTGACGACCTTTACTGCCTTGTGACTGACATTAGGATTGCATTGATTTAAAAAATGTGTGACAAAACTGACTTTGCCGTATGCATTGAAAGATTATTCATTTCCTCAATAAGAACATTTTTCTCTCTGATCAGCAAGGGTCTACAGAATAGAAAATGATCACAGAACACACAAACAATCCTCAAGTAATTTTTTTCTAAGATAGAACAACCTAAATTTGGTATGGATTAGCCTTCGTAATGTCCTGAATATAAGATAAGGCCGACAAGGCCTAATTTTGACACTGGGTATAGTGACTCACTTGAGCTGATCTCCTCTTTCTTGTACTTCCTCTTCTTCATTGTCCACCTTCTTTTTTGTGTGTTCCTTCCTCTAGATAGGAGGTTAATTTTTATCAAAAAGAAATGTGTGCTTTTCTTTGTTTTCATTTTCTTTAATCTTCAAGATTTATATGACCTATTTGTGTTGCAAGTGCTGTAAAACTTGTACGTAAAACTAAAAACTCGATTCTGATGTATTGACAGGAAATCTCAAGACAATGTTCGAGAACTGAAACTCCTTCTGGACACTTACAAAGCTGCTCCTAAAGAACAGCGAGATCGCATTCAGGTTGGACAACTGTGCTTTCTGTTTCACTCGCAGTTAGTCGTATTTATTGATTTGACAGTCAAGTTCATCTGAAAAGGGACTTTGTAAGTGGGTGGTTGGCGGGTGCTCTGGTGTGTTTGCTCCTTTCTAATCAAACATCTGTCATCCTCATCTCTGCTCCTTCTTTTTTGTGTTTGTTACTCTCTTGTAATACCTCTAATCTTTGGTACATACATGACCTTGTTGTGTTGCAAGTTCTGTAAAATGCTTACTCAAACAAAAACCGAGAACTTCATGAACAGAGTACTATTGTACAATTATATTTTAGGGGAAAAGTCTTATATTTATTATGATTTTCAGTTATTAAGGTGCCCTTTGTTTTTGCTTACTATAATCATATTTATTTGAAGATCAGAAACTGGTATATGATTTTGATTGTTAAATCTATAAATGTTCAGTATGCTTTGTGGCACCATTTTAGTCCTTAAAATGAGAGTGCATGCGCAAGTGTACCACCATTACCCCTTCCCCACACCCAACATATGCCTCATTGTGGGATGGTGGGAATTTAAGTTATGCCGAGAGAGCTGAGGTGCAAAAGGGCCTGTAAGCTCAGTGGGCAAGGGCTCTTTTGAAATGGTGGAAGAAGAATTGATTGACGAGTCATCTACGATGCATGAAGATTATGTTCTCACATAAATACCTGTCGCTTCAAAATTTCCAGCTTATGAGTGCGGAGAAGAAAGCGCGGCAGGAAGTTGAGGAGCTGAAGGGACTCATGAAGAGAATGCAAGAGAACGAAAGAAGAGAGCGGAGGAAACTGGCTGATGACGACGCCATGAGGAAGATCAAGAAGATGGAAGACACCATCAATGAGTTGCAAAAGAACTTGGCTAATCAAAAGCAGGTGGGTTAATGGTACCCGGAAAAATGTGTTCAATCAAGAACATGTGATTCTAGTGTAGGGAAGAACTTTACCCTTCAAAAGCCAGCAGGTTTGATTATAAAGAAAAATTTGGCATATCAGAAATAAGTCTGTCTGTGATACAAAAGGACATGTGTTAGGCTGATTAGGAAAAATCTGGTTAATTAGGATCAAGTAAGCCTTTGGTGCAAAAGAAACCATGATTTTTGAGAACTGTGAATAATTTAGGCAGCTGTTGGTGTCTCTGCTGTTGTGTGTGGGTCAGGGGTGAAAGTTTGCCGGCTACAGACAGCAATGCTGGCCACGTGCTCTCGCGGGTGCCTGGACTGCTGGCCACGGGTGCCAACCGGCCTATGTCAAGGCCTACCACTGTGACGTTGAGATCTCGAATTGTTTGTTACTTAATGCTACTTAAATGTGTAAACTTAAGTTCAAATGTTTTTTTCACATTGCATAGCAGCTCCTTTATAATATAAGTCAATATGAAGTCTCTGTCTTATGGGTCAGAAAACCTTGCTGACTGCCCAAGTCAATACTTTCAGGCCAAGTGAAGGCTGCCCACTTTCACCCCTGGTGTGGGGTGAGTGGTTGGTAGGTGCTCTGGTGTAGTTTACTCCTTCTTTACTATCAAACTTCTATCATCCTTATAATCTGTCCTCCTTTTTTGTGTGAGTTACTCTCCTGTAACACCTCTAATCTTCAGCACTTATGTGACCTTACTGTGATGCAAGTGACGTGTGGGTGGTTGGCGGGTACTCTGGTGTGGTTTGCTCCTTCTTTCGTATCAGACATCTATCATCCTTTTAGTCTCTCCTCCTTTTTTGTGTTTGTTACTCTCTTGTAACACCTCTAATCTTCAGATCTTATGTGACCTTATGCAATAGCGAGCGTCGTAAAACCTCTGCTAAAACTAAGAACTAAAACAAGTGCCGTAAAACAGTTAGTAATTACAAAAACTGTTGTGTGACCAGAGGGAGGAGGCTCTGCTCAACGACCTTGACGTCACGGGCCAGGCTTTCGAGGACATGCAGGAACAGAACACGCGTCTGCTGCAACAGCTCAGGGAGAAGGACGACGCCAACTTCAAACTCATGTCGGAGGTGAACCTTGTAGTCTGTACTAGATGTTGCTCTATGACTTAACGTTCTTATTAGCTCCTTCTGTATGCTGTCTTTCAGCCACACCCCTGATCTTCTGGTAGGAAAGATCTACACCTAGCCTTCTCAGACAAAGGCAAAAGTCTCAGAGGTCGCGTGTGCAAGTTGCATATGTTAAAAATCCCTTGGTGGTCTAAAATCGATAAGAGTAGGCTTCGGCCGCCACCCGAGGAAAATTCAAAATTTCCTACCAACTGAAAATGTTTAATGTGTCCCACCCGCTCATATGACTTTATGCTGTTGCGAGCGCCGTAAATCACTTACCAAAACATAAGAACAAAGAGACATTACTCTCTGGGTGGACTAGATTTTACCCTGTTAAATCAACATTACACTTTAACCGGACAAGTCATTTAAGTCTTCCTAGACTTTACACGGTATACACTTTAACTAGAAATTCTAACTACGTTCTAAACGGTTCTAGACATTACTACACTCTAACAGGACAACACTAACTAGACACTCTCTAGACAGATATACCTTCCCCTTTTGATCAACAGATTACTCTCAAGACATTAATAGATCTTGGCCTTTAGATTAACAGATATTACACTTTAAACTCTACTAATTACCTGCCCAACCCCCCCCCCCAAAAAAAAAGAAGCGAATTCCCTTTCCTTTCTGTAAGTTGTATGTCAGATGTCAGTGAATGTGAAGTTTTTTTGTGCTTTTGAAGCATATGGCAGCCAATATTGTTTTTCTAAAATAAGACTTTTCTGTTTAGGGTCTTTTTTATACTGTAGGCCTACTTGTCACTTTGATTACTCCTTGGACTACTTGCTTGTCTTGGCCTGGGCTTTTAAAAAACTTTATGCCGTCTTTACTTTGAATTTTTCATCGACAGAGGATCAAATCAAACCAAATCCAGAAACTATTGCGGGAAGAGAAAGACGTACTCTCACAGAATGTGGCCACCCTGCAGTCACAAGTGGATGCCCAGAACACAGTGGTGCGCAGCCTGGAGGAGAAAGAGAGAATTCTGCAGAACAATTTGGCTATTGTTGAGAAGGAACAAGGGTTCGTGCATTTTAGTTAACTTTTGTTTTGGTTTGTTTTGTTTGTTTTGCTTTGTTTTAAAAAACAAAATCAAGCCAGCTGTACTACCCCATTTCCTGAACCTCCATGTGAATCTGATGAAAAGTCTTACGGCCATGTCTTTATCTACTTGACACAAGAACTTTTCTGGAAAAAGAGGTTTGGTACTCAGTTATGGTATGCTTTGTTTTAACAAGATGTATTATATCGTAACTGTGCTAGCAAAATGGCACATTTTTTTTCATTTTTCTGCCAGGTACACCTACTTTTGTGAATAATGGGTAAAAAAAACCTGTTCACGTAGACTGTTTTTCATCTAGTAATGGTAAAACTTGTCGAGCAATTTTCTTTTGTGACTGCCAGCGCGTTTTGGTTTTACCAAAAGATAGATATAGTACCACCAATCAAAATACAAGTACAAGGCTAGTTGCATGTTTGGCAATTCAAGCCTCAGCTCGGTCCTACGTTGTGTCTTTGGGAAAGGCACTTAATGCAAATTTTCCATTTTGGCTCTGTCCTTTCGGAGATGGACGTTAAATTCAGAGGTCCCGCCTCTTATATAACGTAATAGTGTTAAACTCGGAGGATCTTAGATCTTCTTAGATAACTTAATAGTGTTGATAGGATTAACCATTTGTGTCATGATGTGGCGGAATCAGGCGCTCATCAATTTTTAGGCATATGTGAGGCAGCATGGTGGAATCAGGCTCTTGTCAATTTTTGGGCATGTAGCGTTATTGGTATCATCTTAAAGCTCATTCACTTGTCTTTATTTGGATGGAAAAAATATTCGTTTATCTTGAATACAAGTAGAGATATTTGTGAAAGAAGGAGGTGGGGGTCACCTGTTTTCAGAGGTAAAATTAGTGAGAAAATGGCCCACAAAGATTAGTTATTTCCTTAGCTTAAGAGTCCGTGGTAACTGAAAATTTATATTTTTGTGCCTTTAATCAACGCTTTTCAGAAAAATCCACATAGAAATAAGTTCTCTAATGGCCTTGAAAGGTGTTGAGCCAAAAAACAAAAATTTGATAAAAATTCCCAAACCTGCAGAAAAAGGCAAGTTTCTTCACTTTATTATTTTGATGAGAGCCTGATTCCACCACGCTGCCTCACATGTACAGTTTTTGGTATAATCTTAAAACCTGTTCATTTCCTGTGCTTTTGATGAAAAACCCATTTATCTTGACTAGAAGTTGAGATATTTGCGATTCAAGGAGGTGGAGGTCGCCTGTCGTCAGATGTGAAATTTGTAAGAAAATGGCCGCTAAAGCTTGGTGACTTCCATAGCTTTAGAGTCCTTAGAAATTGAACATTTACATTTTTTGTACCTTTTCAGTTAACGTTTTTTCAGTAAAGTCGACAGAGAAATGTTTTTGAATTGACGTAAAAGGTATTGAGCTTAAAAAACTAACATTTTATAAAAATTGTCAAACCCACAGCAAAATGCCTGTTTCTTCCATTTCATATATTTCTTTATATTTTGACGAGCGCCTGATTTCACCAAATGTGTCACTTTTCACCAGGCTGACCCAGCAGGCCATGGAGATGCACAAGCGTAAGGCGGTGGAGAGCTCCCAGACGGCGGCCGACCTGAAGCTCCACCTGGACAAGTACCAGGCTCAGCTGAAGGAGGCCCAGGTGGCTGTGGCTGAGAAGACGGCCTCGCTGGAGCAGGAGGTGTTCAAGTACAAGAGGATGCAGGTAAGATAAGATAATACTTTATTATCCCAGATGGAAATTTTCCTTGGCTGTACAGGACCGTTAAAACACATGCAGGTATACATGAAAAATTTTAATTATATATTACTCTCATTAAAATTCAATATGAAAAGGGAAGTAAAGCTGACAAAATGTACACTCACATCAGATGCATCATTCAACCACATGCTGGACTTAAATTCAGGTCAGCCAGGCGGCGTGCGCTGTGTGGTGGTGATGTGTGTCGGCACGCGCTGTGTAGTGTGATGTGTTGATGGCGCACACTGTGTGGTGTGCGGTCACGTGTGTTGGCGCACGATGTGTGGGGGTCACGTCTATGGGGCCCTGTGTGGTGTAACGTGTGTCGGTGTGCGTTGTGTGGTCACGTGTGTCAGTGCACGTTGTGTGGTGTGAAGTTTGTCAGTCCGTGCTGTGTGGTGGTAGCATGTGTCAGTCCGCGCTGTGTGGTGGTCACGTGTGTCAGTCGGCGCTGTGTGGTGGTCACGTGTGTCGGTGCGCACTGTGTGGTTACAAGTGTTAGGGTGTGCTGTGTGGTGTGACATGTTTCAGTGCATGCGCTTTGTGGTCACGCATGTCAGTGCGCGCTGTTATTTATTGTTAATGTCACTTCTTTTGAAGTTTACATTTTCCTTTTATGACAGTTACACAGAAGAGTTTAAATTTATCACAGGTGGTTTGGGTTGCAATAACTCGCAAGCAAATTTCCCCTGTACTGTTTCTGCTTTATGCTGGCAGTAGGAACTTATGAAGAAGTAAGCTTTGATTTGGTTTTTTTGGGTTTTTTTCCTTTAGAGGCTGGACGATGTACAAGTTCATCCAAAAAATCACGAAACGCTGAACCAGAGCTAAAAGATACCTATTGTAACCCAACACTTACAAAAAAGCAAAACAGGAAAAGTTACTCTAATGGATCGAGAGACACAACTGCCGAATTAAACAGACTTTAAATAGCATGGCTATCTTTTCCACAACTGCGGAGACTGATCATGGGTGGGTAAATAATATTTAAAAATCTGAAGAAACGGAAACCGAGGAATAGAAGCCGACAGGGTTGCTGGCTGGGTATTTCTTATATGTCTAGGCATACTGACACAGTGTCGGTATCAGCAGTCAGTGAGTTAACATCTGCCAGGTTATGAAGGTTCACATTTTTTATTTTAGCTTTATGGTTGACTTTCAGGAAGAAGTTGCAAAACTGAACAGAAAGCTGGAGAGAAGTAAAAAGATTGAAATGGCTGGGGCTGCAGATGAAGTCCTACTGGAAGAAATTAAAGAGTACAAGGTAAGGCTTGAGAACTTGCATGTCTGCTTTCTTGTGATGTCTGATTGGTGGTTGGAAGTGACAGCCCTGTACCTCAAAATTTTTGTTTCAGAATTTTTGGTTACCCTCCTCAATAATACTTTACAATCGTTGGTAACATTCACTCACAATCGCTGTTGGCTTTCACTTTTCAATCAAATTTGTTGGGGTTGACTTGCCTTTTTTCTCCCACTCACTATTCTGTCCTTTCTTTTGCATTTCCCCCTGCCTGGACACTGAATGACTGTTCCCCCCCCCCCCCCCCCCATCTCAGCTTGAGTAGTAATCTCCTTGTAGTCTTTTTGATGTCTCTGAATTTGGTTTGTATGACACTTATCCCCCCCCCCCCCCCCAACACACACACACACACACACACACACACACACACACACACACACACACACACACAAAAGAAAAGAATAGTAGGGACTGCACATTCAATATCAATCATTTTAAATGGGTGGGTGGTTTTGATGCTGTTCACTTATTTTTCTTTTCAGTATTATATTGTCATGATCTGTTTGTCATAAAATGTTGCAGTTCCCCTGTTGATATGCTGTTAACTTTGTTTGGGGAAGGTGTTCCTGTCTGATGTCCCCATCAACTCAAATATACAGCTATTATTAAGTTTGCTAATAAAACATTTACTGTGGGTGGTTAATGGGTGCTCTCGTATGGTTTACTCCTTCTTCCCTTTCAAATATCTGCATCTATCATCCTGATCTCTCCTCCTTTTTTTGGTGTTTGTGTTACTCTCTTTTTACAGCTCTAATCTTCAGCACTTGTATGAGATTATTGAGTTGTAAGTGCTGTAAAACTCTTACTAAACTAAACTTCACCAAACTAAACTAAGTGGGTGGTTGGCGGGTGCTCTGGTTTGGTTTGCTCCTTCTTTGTTATCAAACATCTATCATCCTGATCTCTCCTCCTTCTTTTTTGTGTTTGTTACTCTCCTTTTACAGCTCTAATCCTCAGCAAGTACATGATCTTATTGTTTTGCAAGTGCCGTAAAAACTCTTACTAAAGTAAACTAATTTAAACTAAACATTTGCATGTGTGAGACCTGGGAATAATGAGCTATTTGTCCCTCCCCGCCCACAGGAGCAGCTGACGTGCCCGTCGTGTAAAGTCAACAAGAAAGACGCGGTGCTGACCAAGTGTTTCCACGTCTTCTGCCTGGAGTGCCTGCGGACCCGCTACGAGACGAGGCAGCGCAAGTGTCCGAAGTGCAACGCCGGCTTTGGGGCAAACGACTTCCACAGGCTGTACCTGTCCTGAGGATGTCGACCCCGGTTGGTGCGCGGCACTGATCTCTTTGTTCACTTTGCACGACGTTGTTTTTTTGTCCTATGGAGAGGCACCATGCAACCTCAGTGCTTTCTTGTCCTATCTCCATTTTTTTTTTTAACATTGAAAATGTGACTTCTTCTTAAGCTCACTCTTTATTATGAACTGTTTTCACTGTTATTAAAAATAGAGATAGGATATGAAAGCAGACTATTGCGGTGCAGTTGGTTACGAATGGGAAAGTTTGCACAAATTTGAGGGTCAAGTCTAAGGGGACTCTTCGAACTTGTGTTTGTTTGTCTGTCTGTTATTTATGCATGGGTTATTTGCTCGCAACCCAACATGGTGCACGGGACCAAGTGCTGTGCTTTGAAGTAGCTTATCTCGTGTCTAGTAGGGTGCTGAACTTGAACAAAGTCAAATGAGATTTTTGTTTGTGTGGTATGAGGCAACAGGACACTCTACGAGTGTGGGTAATTCCTCAGTTCCGCTCTCAATACACATCCAAATAGTATCTGCATCTCTTAACTTCTGTCTAATGCTTATCATTTTTATCATAATCATCTTCCTCATTAAATACTTAGCTATTTTGATTTCTTACCTTCTCCTCCCTTGTTGCAATCTGAGTTCTTTCGAAGAATTATGTTCTTGTTGGGCCCTCGCTATGCAGGGTCTCAATGATTACTTATATTTAGATTTAGAGGTCTCTGCATGTGCGACTTTTTTACATTGGACCTCCCTTTGTATTGCATTATTATTTTCCTGTTTCATGTTTGGACCATTTGTGGACCTTTTCTCTAATCAGAGAATACACTTATTCTTTCTGTATGTGGGTAGGCTCATTCTTACCCTCCGAGATTCTCGAGAAGAACATTGTTGGTAGTTTCTCTGAAAATTTTTTAAATCTTAAATCTCAGTTTAATTACTTTTTTTTTTAGTTTATTGCCTTTCAGATGATGATGATGATGAATCCAGATAGGTTATTTCTAGAGGTCTCCTTCTGGCTGGTTCCTCTTGTCTTTTCAGCTTTTTCTCCATTGTGTTCAAGGAACTTGAATAAATGTTAACACTTTGCCATCTCAAGGCTCATATAGTAAAAACCCTTGCCATCACAGGCATTTTTGGGGGAATCCACAGAAACTGGATTTTAAACATAACCAATTGACGTTTTGTGACAGGAGCGAAAGTTTGGCGTTCTTGCCGATCGGCGAGATGTGATGGCAAAGTGTTAAGAAACTAACTGTGAATGATTGAGAGCGACAGTGTTCTGTTGAAAGAGATTATGACTGAGGTAATGCAATGTTCTATTTTCTTGGGGTCTGTTTGGGCAATAGATGAATTGGTCGCTTTTAAGCAGAAGGGTGCTATCCCGAAAAATAAATGCTGTTTTGAGAAAATCGAAGGTAAAGTTTTTGCCCCTTGTTCAGTTTCTTTAAAAAACAAGGAGAGTTTTCTCTATAACCAAACAAATATACACACCAATGAACCCAAACTTGTCCTGTAGGTAGGGCAATGCTCACTTGTGGTGTAGGTCAAGATTTCTGGAAACCCCCGAAATCTGGGTTAGCCCGCTTGTCCTTAAAAGCGACCAATTGAGAGGTATATGAGACAGTTTTCTGTGGAAGATGATGATGACTGCAGCACTGCCATGTTCTATGTTATCAGGATCTGCTTGGGCAATAGATGAATTGAGAGGTACATATCATGATTGATATCGCAAGCAGTGCACTTAAGTCTGTTTGTGCACTTTTTACGCCAGAGACAAAAGCCTAGTTTTTGTTGAGTAGTTCCTTTCTGGAATCATTAAAAGCGAGAAAATTTTAAGCCTTAACCATAGCATCAAACTGCATTTTCGTGTTGTTGAAAGGTGCATCATTGTTTTGTAGAGCTTTCAGACTTCTGTGGATTGTTTGCAACAGAAACGATATGTGACAATCTCAACTCTCTCCTGGGATCGGACAAGCACAATTGTCTGTAGCCCTCATGTCACTTATAAATGTCTGTTGGCCTGATCATCTCGTACAGAATAATTCGGTGTATCCAGTAAGCATTTAGCACAGATCGTAGCTGCATATATTCTGTACTCGTGTATAAAATGTACATTTTGTAAATAAATGACATTGTATTTTGTTTTAGTGGTGTGGGAAATGGTGGTAAGGGGTCTCCCCTCTTTTTCTCTCGTCACTTTCGTTTTCCTTTTCTATTCCCTTTCTCCTCTCTCTCTCTCTCTTTCAGCTCTGACCATCTCTCACTTTTCTTCTCCACTCCCCCCCCCCCCCTTTTTTTTTTTTTTTTTTTAATTCACTTTCTCTCCCCCCCCCCATCCCCCACGTCACCTTTCTCTACCCCCCCCCCCCCCTCTCTCTCTCTCTCTTGCTGTCTTTCTCTCTCTCGCTCGCTCGCTCTCTTTCTCTCTATTTCTTCCTTCTGTGTTCATGATGCATGAATGTAATGTGAATCCCGTTGTATTGTTCATGTGTGCACTCACTTGATATTGGTTCTGTCACTGATCTGTGGATTTGGACATTGTTTGTGTAATATTATTTTAAACTTAGTTCTGAGCAGAAACAGTTTTCATGGTCACTTTTTTTTCTTATCAGTCAGTGTTTGTATGTCATTGAATAAATTGCTATGCTTGATTTTATAATTTTTTCATGTTGTGTTTATTTCTTTTGGAGGAAGGAAGGAAGGAATGGATAGCCTGCATTTCCGTCATTTTTTTAAATAAAGCATTTGCAGTTTATACAATTTTACTGGAGACACAAAAAAAAACAACTGAATGTTGTTACCACTAAAACAACATTTACTTTAAAGATAATAAGGAATTATTGTCAAAATTGTATTCTTAAAAATATTGACTTGGGATGATTGTAAAAAGTTTGTTTTCTTTGTAATAATCAGTTTTGTGGATCTCCTGTAATATTGTAAAAACTGCAATATACCTTATTCTTAAAAATGACAGCAGCTCTCTGCCTTTAATTTGTGTCTGTACTGACCTTTTTTTATCGCAAGGGAGTTTTGAACTTTGACTTTGACCTTGCAGTTTCTTAACCGTAACAGGCTTGCTTTCTGTGTGACTTTCAGCAACTGAGTTCTCTTTTACCCCTTCAGTGTGGGTGGTTGGTGGTGCTCTGGTGTGGTCTGCTCCTTCTTTCCTATCCAACATCTGTCATCCTTATCTCTCTTCCTTCTTTTTTGTGTTTTTTACTCTCTTGTAACACCTGTATTCTGCGGCACTTATATGACCTTATTGTGTTGCAAGTGCTGTAAAACTTTTACTAAAACAAAACCCTTTCAGTGTGGGTGGGTAGTGGATGCTCTGGTGTAGTTTGCTCATTTTGTCCTAATCAACAGCATTGCCCTTCTCACCTTGCATCAGGGTATAGGCCACGAACAAACTGTTTCCACCTTTCTCTACCCTGGGCTAGCCCTCTTGATGTTATTCCAAGTCTTCCCACTTTTCTGTAGATCAATCTCTGTGACTCTTCTCCATGTTCCACGTTGTCTTCCTCTTGATCTTTTACCCTGTGAATCCCAATCCATCACCTTCCTAGTTACGCAGCTCCCTGACATCTTGAGAGGTTTTTTTGTGGGGTTTTTTTTTTTACAGCAACATGTACAAAAAAGACCTCATGAATGTGTCTTTTTTATCCAAAACGAAGAGTCAATTGTCCTACACCCACTTCCCCAGTGGTGTGGGGGAGTAAAAAGGTCCAGGTAGCCATATTAATTTTTTAATAATAATGAAGATCATTTCT
>NW_004797593.1:745615-747626 GCF_000002075.1 Aplysia californica
AAAAAAAAAAACCAACAACAAAAAAGCAAACAACATAATAATATAGATGTATAAACAAAAACTTTATCTACATCCTCCCTTTCGCAATATCTGTTGGCTATAATTTACGTACTACTCTAACACGACCATGAGTTGTAGGCCTACAGGGATCTCCGGAAAACAAACGTCAATTGAGACTAATTAACGAATCGAATGTGATCTTTAAATTGCCGAAAATTGAACTATTATTTCTCATATTGAGCTGAGTTTTCGGTCAGGATAAAAACAACATAGGCAGGATCTATCAACAAGAAGTATTACTAGATTCTATTATTTGTAGGCAAACACGATCAGAAGTGGGCGGCAACTTTTGATGTTTCCATGTTTAGCGCTTACTTTTCGATTCTCACTGGTAAAAATGTATGTGATTAAGAGTAGAAAATCAGTTCAAAAATATTTGAAGGAGAATTTCTTATATTCCTATGGATTTTGTTTTATGCAAAAATGGCATGACTTTTACCAGTTTCTAGGCTCTAAATTACCGTCACCTAATCAAAATAGCCGAAGTCGGATTGTTTTCGGGTTATGATATACCACAATAAGTCTGCCTCAATAAAAATCTGGGGGTATCAACTTTACGAATGGGGAAAACTGGTGGAACAGGTTTTTCAACAGGTTCAATGAAAAGCGCTGCTACTATGAATAACCGACTGTGTGGTCTATTTCGGTACTCATGCTGGGGTATTTTCTTCTTCTACCCTTCTGTGTTAGGGCTTGGTTTCTTACAGCGGTGTGGCCCTTCCTGTTTAGGGTGTCGTGTGTTTAGTCCTGGCACCGACGTTGGGATTACAAGAAAATATTCTGGCACTGGGATTTGGCATCCTTTCCTCGGGAGCATTCTTTCGTGAGCACACCATTTCAACTCAAAGGAAGGGGATTTCCTTTGGAAGTTACCCTGGATGTGTCACCCGTATTTCGTATAAATGGTAAGAAAGTTTGAAACAGGCCTAATGACCCAACCTCTGCCCAGACTATAGCTCCATTTACTGCCCAGTGGAGATTAGGCCTAGCAGTAGTTAGGCTATAGAATCTCTTCTGATTTTGATGTTGTCGCGTCGCTTCTTCCAGCTCTCTCTGGCCTTTAATTGTCTGAGTAGGTACACGTAGATATGCGTCTATTCTTTTTTTACCACTGTATTTTATTATGAATTCCTTTACTGTAGCTGAAAGGATATAAGGAATACTTCACTCATTGATTTCAAATGAAAAACGACCATTGACATAGAATCTGCTTTTATGGCTATCAGAGACTGCTCTCGTGTACAGTGTATTCTTTCTCCTGTACATTGTAAAGCACACCCTAAGGACACTCAAGTAAGGTTGTAAAATTAGTTTTAAACATTTACGTTTGAGGTACCCTTCTCGGCGATTGTTAAGATTCCCGCGTTTAATTCCAATTTGCGTTTTTCATAGCCTCAGGCATGTTTCGCTTTTATAAAATTAGCCCCTGACCCTGACCCCAACCCCAACCCTAACCCTAACCCTAGCCCTAACCCTGACTCTAACCCTAACCCTTACCCCAACCCTTACACTTACCGTTCCCTAACCCTGAAAAAATGCAAATCGGAGTTAAACGCAGGAATCTTAACAATTGCCCCCTTCTCTGCTACAGTCAACTCGGTGACAATAACGTCCTTTGTTATATGAATAGAACGGCTGCATCAATGGTAACTTGTCACAATAGTTGACCACATCAATACACATGATTCTTTGCCATGGTGATGACAATGACAAGCGTTATAGAACAGCTATCTAGGGAGAAAAATGTAGACTAAATCGCATTCAGCGGACATGCACATTGTGAAAAACGCACAAATACACTCAGTGTGTGGATACAGGGGAACTTGAGTTCTGCTGAGGGCCGGCACTTACCATGACAAGGTCCACTGAGCAAACTATTCAAGAGTTAGGGTTAGGGTGTAGGGTTAGGGTTAGGACCCCACTCAATATCCCCTTTGTGTGTTGTTGGTCG
>NW_004797593.1:748566-750050 GCF_000002075.1 Aplysia californica
GGAGGGAGGGAGAGAGGGTAAGGTAATTGTATTACACTTTCTCTTAAAACTTTAGCTTTTTTTTTTTTTTAAATTTCAGAAAAAGATGTGGGTGGTACAACTCATTTCGGTTGTGGTCTTCCTCGGCCTGTGTGGAGGTCAGGACCTGGCTCAACAAGTCTGCTCCACCGACCGGAGTCAAGTTGATGTGAACGTCGCCGGTGCCAATGTCATCCTCGGGGGCCTGTTTGAAATCCGTGGAAAGGGCACAGGCGGTTATGGCTGTGGTAGGCCAGTGCCAGGTAATGATGTTGCCGTTGCATTTTAGAATCTGAACATTTCTTTCAGGGTTTAAACAATTTTTAGACAAAAGATGATTGCTTCTCTGGTTGAAATTTATGGTTTGCTTCTTTGTTGAAGACTTGATTGTTTGATAACTATTGCTTTTTGTTCTGGATTTTCATGCCTTAGATCAAAGGATTGCTTTACCCGAGTTCATAATCTTTCTGGATAAAAACTAAAAACTAAGAGGTTCATTGTCCATGATATTGTGCTTGCTCTGAAATTTTAACAAGTTTAAAAATGCATGAACATTTATTATTGTCTAGAAAATCAAGGAAGAGTACAGCTGCTTTGACCAGCTGCTTGTGAAATTTCTCTTAACAAAACCTTACCTAAAACTGAAGAAACGTTGTGTCATGTAAATAGAGTTGAGAGTAGTTTTGAAAATGAACTTACAGTTGCTGACAGGTGAAGGACAGTAATCTAATACGAATACCACTTCATGTTGAGAGAACTACCATTGTCTATCTCTGAGGTCTTCAAGGAGAATGGAGAAGAAGAATAGAAGAAAATTCTTTATTGATTGACATTGTCAATCCATAATCTTCCAGCTTAAAACACAACATGTACCCTCAATGAACATCTCAACCGAATTGGAGTAAAGCAGTCTGCTGCCTGCCCACTATGTGACTACCCCTCAGAGACAGTGGAACATAATCTGTTCTTCTGTAGAAAACTAACCGATCTGAGGGGAGTTTCCTTCCCAAGCCACCCCACACGTCTAACTGCCTCTACTATTATAGAATGGCTTCATACAGAAGAGTTAACGCTCAGATGCTACTGGATCAGTAACAACAACAACGATAGATATTGTTGTTGATACAACATTAGATGAGATTTTTTAACGTTTGGTGGGAACTTTCTATGGCTTGCCTTGTCGTCTTTGCCCTTCCCTCAACAGGGGTTGAAGTGTAGAAATTAAATGCACTTGTTGTTTATGGATCTAGCTGTACATGATGATAGGTTTTTATGGGCAGATTCAGTAAATCATAGCTGCACATTCTCCTTGATTCTTGTGTGTGGATGGTTGGCGGGTTCTCTGGTGTGTTTTTTTCATTCTTTCCTTTTCTATAAAACAACTGTGGTCTTTATATCTCTCCTCTTTATTCTTTTGTGTTTGTTCTCTCTTGCTGCAACACCTCTAATCTTTGGCACGTATATAT
>NW_004797593.1:750775-753981 GCF_000002075.1 Aplysia californica
ACACATACACATTCACCCCCCCTGCACACACACACATACACAATAAAACAAACCATATATATATACACAAACACACTCACCCTTTTTTATGGCCCGTGGCAGAAGGGCCAGCAATGACTAAAACCTGACATAAAAAGTGTTTTTGAGAGTGCTGATTATCAGTTCTTTCCTTCCACTTGCTGCATCTGTCATTTGTGACCAACTATGGTGAATCCGTCTATATATAGGATAGAAGGTAAATTCATCACAGGAGAGGTAAATTCATCACAAGATAGGTAAATTCCTCTCTCTCTCTCTCTCTCTACTGGCTCTGTGGCTTCATAAGTGGTTAACTATGCCGACAGCACGCAGGAACTCAACACTTGCTCGGGGGTCCTTGAAGAGTGCTGAACGTGGGTCACTGAAATGTCTCAGCGGACATGTTTTTCTGGCACAATAGTTGGCGGGACATTTCAGGAACACGTGGTCCTGCAGGAGGTAAATTCGTCAAAGTAAATTAAATGTGGACCAGTATAACAGAAGACACTTTTGCCTTCTGTGACAGAGCAGTTCCAACAATACAAATTTTGAAATAAGCATCATGTGTATTTTTCTCTCACTGCTCTCACCCTTTGTACTCATGTGTATGCGATTTATATTGGAACTCAAGCAAGTGTACATGTGGGTGGTTGGCGGGTGCTGTGGTGTGGTTTGCTTCTTCTTTCCTATTGAACATCTATCGTCTTTATCACCCCTCCTTCTTTTTTTGTGTTTGTTACTCTCTTGTAACACCTCTAATCTTCAGCACTTATATGACCTTATTGTGTTGCAAGTGCCGAAAAATTCGTACTAAAACTACACAAGTGTACATGATTCTTTTTCAGGCATGCGGTCGTACGACACTTGCTTTTCTGCCGGTCAGGCTTTAAACGCCTTGGAGAAAATATTTCCTCAGTCGGTGAGCAGTAATCCTTACTGCAGCCCCCAGTCTTCTGTCACGCCAGGTATGACATCGTGGGTGGTTGGCGGGTGCTCTGGTGTGGTTTACTTCTTCTTTCCTATCAAACGTCTGTCGTCTTTATCTCCCCTCCTTCATTTTTTTTGTGTTTGTTACTCTCTTGTAACACCCCTGACCGTCGGCACTTAAATGACCTTACTACTGTGTTGCAAGTACCGTAAAACTCTTACTAAAACTAAAAAAAGGTATGACATGGTACATTATGAATGGACTATGATGCAAAATGTGATTTGTTATTGGTGTTTGTTGCTGTTATTGTTGTTTTTATTGTTGTTGTTGTTGCCATTGTTTTTGTGCTATTTTGTTCTCGCTGTTGGTGTTGTTGGTGGTGTTGGTGTTGTTGTTGCTGTTGTTGTTGCTGTTGTTGTTAGTGTTCTAGTTGTCGCTGGATTCATGCTGTTCATGTCATGTTTTGAAAGGACAAGGGCACTTTAAGTTGTTCTCAAAGGGTGATTGGAGGATGCCACTGGTAGGTTCTATTTCTTTACTCTCCGTCTGGTTGTAAACGACATATCGAAAGTAGCTCATTAGATAATAATGAGACTGAAAAGAAAAAAAGAAGGGCTTGCTTAGCATACATGGGAAACCACGGACCCCAACCTTGATTGGAGGGGGTGGGGATATAGGAAATATATACCTGTTTATATACCTGTTTATATACCTGTTTATATACCTGTTTATATACCTGTTTATATACCTGTTTGCAATGTGAGAAATAACCACTCTACAATGATGTTGAAAGGGGTGAAGATAAAAACGTACCATTTCCACTTATCTTTTGCTCTCGCCGAGTTTTTCAGTGTATTGTTTTTGGGTGGTTGACGGGTGCTGTGTGGTGTGGTTTGCTCCTTCTTTCATATCAAACATCTATCGTTCTGATCTCTCCTTCTTTTTTATGTTTGTTACTCTCTTGTAACACCTCTAATCTTTGGCATTTGTATGACCTGATTGTGTTGAAAGTGCCGTAAAACTCTTACTAAAACTAAAAAAAGTTCTCTGCCCCTTCTTTTTTGTGTTTGTTACTCTCTTGTAACACTTCAAATCTGCAGCACTCATAGACTTAATTGTGTTGCAAGTGCCTTAAAACCCTTACTTACTGAAACTAAAGTGTATTTTTTTATTCTACAGGCGTCATTGGTCCTCTCTCCAGTGGTCCGACCATTGCCGCAGCAGACTTGGCCGGTCGCCTCTCCATCAGCCTCATCTCTCCTCGGGCCGACTCACCGGTTCTCAGCGACAAATTAAAGTACCCTACTTTCCTGAGGACTGTGCCCCCAAGTGGTGTCCAGGCAAAGGTAAAAAATCCAGTTTTCTTTGCTTAATTAAGCTGCGTGGTGTCACCAATTCCTGTTCTTTTTTGGAGTTGCGTGTTGCCACCATTTCCTGTTGGTTTATACTGAATAGTGTTGAAGCAAGTCAGATACTGTGGTCCCTGTCAAATAAAAATGCGGAAAAAAAGCAGGATCTGGTTTTACGAGAAGCATTCTTGCAGTGTGGAACTGAATTTTTCCTGTATAAATGTTACTTGTAAATGCCAGTTCCAAATCAACAACTGTGTCTAATAGCTTGATTGTCACTGAGCTAGTGTCAGAAACAGATCAGCCATAAACAGGGTTCGTACGGGTCTTGGAAAACTGGAAAGCTCTTAAAATGTTGTTTTTATTTCCCAAGACATGGAAAACTCCTGGAATTTTGGGAAGTTGTCAAAATTCTTGGGAAAGTCTTGGAAAAACAAATTTTTAACTATATCTATTATAAAAATATTTCCTCGAAGTTTAGAAGGCCTCGACTTAACGCAGTCTGAAGTGTACCATATATATTTTTGCATGCTGAACGAAAAATGTTCTTCTAAATTGACATGTTATTTGTATTTGAAAAATTTGAATGAAATCTGGTTTTGAAAACTCCTGGAAAAGTCTTGGGGAAAAAACATCTCATGCTCGGTATGAACCCTGCTTAAAAATAACTCCTTTCGCTTGGAACTGCTGTAATTGAAGCAAACACTCTATGCTGTCAGTTAGTGTTTGAAATGGCTGCTTTGCCAGGAAGAAAAAGACATATAGGACAAAGTGTGAGACATACATTTTGTGCAATGAGGAAAGCCAATGCCTGACCCTGTGTGGTGGATGGACAGTGTGAGAGGGCTGTGGGCTGTGCTATAGTTCTGACGTACCAACTGCAGAGAGGTTACTGAACAGAGAGAGAGAGA
>NW_004797593.1:755524-762744 GCF_000002075.1 Aplysia californica
TATGGGTTGTACTTCTCATTGTTGGACTTTACTCTTGGTGGACACAAAGTAACTCTGGAGAAAAGATGTTTGAAGCTGGCTAACGAAGTGAGTTACTTCTCGGATTCTAGCCCTATAGAAATAGATACATCTTGCTTTTAGGTGACGTTTTTACAATTTATAAGTATTAAATAATGAAAGGCATGTAATGCCTAAAGAAAATGGTATCAATAGAAAATGTACATATTTGACCTTAGTGTCGATTTAAGGCCAACATCTCCATATGTGAATTGCGAGAAGTAACTAATTTTGTCAGCATGCCTCTCATATCACCCCAGATATGTAGGTCATGCTGGTGTGGACTGATGGGTAATTCGAGGATTTTTCCCAGACTTTGTTTTTCAGAGATCATCGATTTTATAAAGGCCATTGGCCTTTATAGAAAATTGTGAATAACATTGTTTAAAATTCTAAATGCTATTTAAAAAGTTATTTTGAATGAAAAATTTATTTATATCAATTTTTTTATATTTTAGTAGAGGTGTTGACCAGAATCAGGCTGTGCAGTGAACTGTTGCAAATGGAACCAACTTTTTTTCGCACGCTCATATTATCTTATGCAGTTGCGAGCGCTGTAGAACACTTACTAAAACTAAAACAAAAGACTGCTAATTCCTAAGTTGGTAGTTTATTATTTTGACTTATCTTGATTCCTATGTAGGGAAGATATATGTGAGGCAGCGTGGTGGAATCAGGCTCTCGTCAATTTTTGGGCAAGTAGAGTTATTGGCATCACCTTAAAGCTTGTTCACTTGTCTTTATTTGGATGAAAAAAATATCCATTTATCTTAAATATTAGTCGAGATATTTGCAATTGAAGGAGGTGGGAGTCACCTGTTTTCAGAGGTGGAATTAGTGAGAAAATGGCCGCCAAAAATTGTTATTTTCTTAGCTTAAGAGCCTGTGGTAAATGAAAATTTACATTTTTGGTGCCTTTTATCAACGTTTTTCAGACAATCCACGCAGAACTGAGTTCTTAAATGGGCATGAAAGGTGTTGAGCCAAAAAACAAAAAACTGATAAAAATTCACAAACCTGCGGAAAAATGCAGGTTTCTGCACTTTGGTTATTTTGACGAGAGCCTGATTCCACCACGCTCCCTCATATATTGTCTTTCTCATTCTTTATTATTTTTTTTCCTGGGATGTATCTCACACAGCTGGTGTTGACCCTGACAGTGTGGGTGGTTGGCGGGTGCTCTGGTGTGGTTTGCTCCTTCTTTCCTATCGAACATCTATCGTCCTTATCTCCCCTTCTTCTTTCAGAATGTTTGTTACTCTCTTCTAACTCCTCTAATCTTCTGGCGCTCATATGACATTATGCAGTTGCGAGCGCAGTAAAACCTTTACTAAAACTAAACTGCCCCTGACAGTACAACTGTGACAGACATAACCAAAGCGGGAGCTGGTGGCGTCCTGAAGGATTTTATTTGTAGTGAGGGATGGGGTCATGGTCATGAAAATACCACCAACTGAAGAATTTTACAAGAAACCACTTCTTTCATTTTGAATTTTAGACGAAAAGAGCAGGGCTATGTCAGGCCTGCCACCCTTCTCGATTTTGTCGGGAATATGTAATGTTTGACCTATGATAAGAGATATGTGCACGGCCTGAACTTTTTCTTGATGGAAACTTTATTTAACAAATGAGTATGCTATTTTATATGATGTGATGTGGGCCATTGGCTTTAAATACTGAATAAACCTACTTACTAAACTTACTGACAGGTTGGCGATTCCCGTGAGATCCAGTGGGTCTTCAGCGATCTGGATGTGGCCCAGGATATCTCTGGTATTCAGACGGCCCCGGGCGTTTTGACGATCCAGGCGCGGGCTCCGCTCGTGTCAGCGTTCAGAGATTATTTCACCCAACTGGAGCTGAATCCGAGGACCAGCAACCCGGATAATCCATGGTTTGAAGACTGGTGAGTTTGTTTTAGTCAACACAATAAGGTCATAGAAGTGCCGAAGGTTAGAGGTGTTATGTAAAGAATAACAAACACAAAAACGAAGGAGGGGAGATAAAGACGATAGATGTTTGATAGGAAAGAAGAATCAACCCACACCGTAGCACGCGCCAACCACCCTCAGACGAGTGAGTAACCGTGTGGGTATTTATGGGCTATGCTCTCTTTTATACTCGCGAGTAACCCTGTTGATATAAAAAAAAATTAAATTATATTTTTTTGTAGCTCTTTTACGACGCTCGCAACTGCATTAAGTCACATGAGCGTGCTGTGGGTATTTCTGTGCTAAAAAATTCTCTTACGCAGGTGAATAACACTATGGGTATTTCTGGGGTCGGCTTTCTCTATTTGATAATGCAGGTGATTGGAGGGTGCCTTCTGGTGGACCCTGCTTTTTCTCTTTTCTTCTGTGTTTTTTCTGTGTCTGTCTTACCTTTTTATCTGTACTAAAAGACTATAATTTACCTGCATTATTACTTCTATATGTTCCCATGCTAGACCTCAGGGATAGTCAGCCACTGGTTTTTCTGGGGGGTGGGGGGGGGAAGTGGAGATGAAAGCAGATGACAGAACCTGTCTAGAGAACAGAAAAGGAAGTGGAAAGAGAACATTTTAGAGAAAAAAATTTATCAGTGTCTCGAACGCGAGACCTGTTGAATGAGAGGCAAACTCTGTACCTCTAGACCACGAGAGCCCACCTCCCCCCCTTTCTTCCCCCACTCCCACCTGCATGAAATAACTGCTTTTGCATCATCAAAGTTTCCTTACTCAAACTCAACACCAGCAATAACAACAAAGCCAATGACAATATGATGACAAAAGAGACAAGAAGGAAAACAGCAACAACAACAACAACAACAACAACAACAACAACAACAACAACATTACTTTCAGTGCTATTTCCCCCCCCCCCCCCCCCATTCCCAACTGTACTGCCGTGCCAAGGCAGACCGACGTATCTGCAAAAATGATTAATTTTTGTATCTTTGTTTAAATGGACGCCTATACCCATTCTGCATCTTGTGTCAAAGGCAGGAAGACGTATCTACACTACAAATAGGATATTTCACTATGGCAAACAGATGTTAGTGAAGGGCCATGCCCATATTTCCAATGGCAGCGTGGTGTAACTCATAATCATAAAAAGTGCAGATACGTCACTCTGCCTTGGCACAGCAGTATAGAACAGCTCTATCAACGTCAAACAAATTGTGTTTATCTTTCCCCGTCAGGTACGAAGAGAACTACGGATGTACCCTGAGAGGCGGCAGCAACCCCTGTCCCACGAGGACGCTCTCCGACCTGAAGAACAAGTTTGCCCAGAGCCCGTGGGCCGTGGCCACCATGAAGGCCGTCTTTGCCTACGCCGAAACCATTCGCTCGGTGTGCTCGCCGTTTGGTGGTGGTGTCTGTCCTGCGCTTCAGACCATGAGTCCCTCCGACTTCCACAACCGGCTGAAAAACATAAACTACCAGTTCCCGTCTACCTTCGGCATTTCGGAGCTGAGGAATCAGTTTATCAAGTTTGGTGCTAACGGAGACCTGGAGGTGCCCGAGTATACGGTTTACAACTACAACAACCGGGGTGGAAGTTTTGCGTTTGAAAGCGTAAGTTGGTCAAAATAATTTTTATGTTAATAGTTTTGTTTGAATTGATACTACTGCTGCTGCTACTACTACTACTACTACTACTACTACTACTACTACTACTACTACTACTTCTACTACTACTACTACTACTACCACTACCACTACCACTACCACTACCACTACCACTACCACTACCACTACCACTTTGCATAGTGCATTACCCTGCTCTACAGCAGGCTCTCTGCTCTTTACACTATATTATTGAGGTTGCAGTGTCTGGAGTATGTGGTTTGTAACAACAATCAGGATGGAAGTATTGGGTTGAAAAATGTTGGTTTTCAAAATAATTTTTATGCCAGTAGCTTTGTTTGGTTAGAGCTAGAGTAAAGGAGTATGATTTTTAACTCTTGTCAGTCAGAATTAATGTCATGGGTTTTCCTGTACAGCCCAAGTTAACTCACTCAACCCTTAGCTTACACTTGTGCGTTGTCAGCTCTCCCTGGAAATTTTTACCACTTTTTGAAAAATTGAAATAAATACTAAATTTTAACATATCCTACCCGGTACACATTTTATTCAGACCTATATTTGTGGGGATTAAAAGTTTGAAGGCAAAAATATCATAGTTTGTATGCAATACTGTGTGGAAAAAGGTCTGTGTACAGAGTCAAAAAGTAAACAAAAAGTGAAGAAAGGAAGTGTATTCAAATTTCACACCCCCTCACATAGTTCACAAATATAGCTTTCTTTGTTCTAAATTTGGGCTTGCACTTCTGGTCATAGTCTGTTTCAAACGAAAAATGGTTACTCGTCCAATTAGACTACTGTCTGCTTCACACAAAAGTAGTGTTTTCGGTCACGCTAAGCGAAATTTTCCGTACCGATACTGTCGACATTAGGGTTGGAGCGTTGCGCGTGTGCTCATATTGATATTATCGGCGTTAGGACTGGATGAGTTAACTCTGTGTTGTCATTTGTAGACATTGTGTAAGTTTCTGTATCACAGACAATTTCGGATCTAGATTTACCTTGTTTACCAAGTAAATAAAATTAGCCACCGGCATCCTAAGCGAAGAAGATAGTAAGATTGAATGCAGAAAATGCAGGTGTATTGTAGAGGAACTTGATGAACAATCTTGTTTTGGAAAGTGACCATGGTTCTAGATCAAAATTTGTGTGTGTGACACAACGCACAACCACAGGAAAAGTGCACCTTGAAGACACGAATTCTCATAAAGCGTTGAAGTGTCATCTTGTCTATTTTTAACTCGACCAATGTTATTAACAAAGATTTTGAGGACTAGATGGACATGTGTATTTTTTTTTTAATTAGGGGAGGTGGAAATGACACTCTTAGTGTTGTTCTAACGTTGAACTGTTTGAATGAAAGGAAATGACACAGAGTGTGTCATTCTGGCCAACAGGTGTTTACTACAATGACCAAAGTGGAAGTTTTAGGTTTTGAAAATGGTTGCTTTTAAGGACAAGCGGGCTAACCCAGATTTCGGGGGTTTCCAGAAATCGTGACCGACACCAAAAGTAGGCATTGCCCTACCTATAGGAGAAGTTTGGTTTCATTGGTGTGTGTATTTGTTTGGTTATAGAGAAAACTCTCCTTGTCTTTTAAAGAAACTGGACAAGGGGCAAAAAATTTACCTTCGATTTTCTCAAAACAGCATTTTTTCTGGATAGCCCCCTTGTGCTTAAAAGCGACCAAATGTAACTTTTTCCGAATAATTTTTACATTAATGGAGCTGTGTCAAAAAGGAGTTTTAGCGAACATTAATAAATTCATATAAAAGACAGCCTGACCATTTGAGCTTTAAAATTTGAAAGCCCTTATATCTCTTGCTGTGAAATGTTTGTCATTTTTTAGAAATAGTGTAACAGAAAATGGTTCAAAGTTGCTTCGAGTAGGTTTTGAATTTGTTTTTTGTCATGCGAAATAATTTTTTTCAAATCTTCAGGTGGGCATATATGAATCGAGCGGTCTCAAGATGTCAGTTGCTCCAATGGTGTATGATGTACTAAGGACCACAGAAATGATCACGCTTACAAAGGACTGTGCCACGTTCGGTTGCGACACCTGCGTATTGCCTCAGCGTCGCGTGACCTTGCGCTACCAGCCGGGCAGTGTTGTCATCGCCTCGCTGGTCGATGCCCACAAGGCGGGCCGGGCCCCTTTCACCTGCGGGCAGGGCTCGGCGTCGGCTCTCACGGCCCTTGTGGCCGCCGAGTGGGCTGCGGGCGAGTTCAAGAGGAATAACCCCGGCAAGCTGCGTGGTGTGAGCCTGGGTAGTTTGGTGGCGGACGTCTGCCCCGACAGCTACGTTTCCGACGGCTTCCTCGCCGACCTGCTCAGTGGCAACAACCGCCTCATGGACTCCTCGGGCCTCATTATCCGCCCGGACAACATCCAGGCTTTCGTGGACCACACAGGTAATAATGATAATAAGTGACATTTTATATATATAGTGCTCAACCCCGATTAAAGTACACAGGCTCTGAGCGCTTTACCATACAGTTCAACGTACAACATTAACATAAACATACCTCCCTAGTTTTACACTTTTGGTGTAATTATTACGCAAAAACGGCCCCGATTACGGAAGTACACAAATGTGTAATTTTAATTAATTACGCCAAATAACGGAGGTACAGCGCCGACTCAGGCTTGGACGAGGCTTGTCGCCGGGCTGATTTGCAATGATCTCCCCTTCGCTTTGCAGTTGTGCGCACATGACGTGCGATAGGTCCGTTATTAATTAGCAACATCCGGTTCAGGCCTCTTCTTAATGAGTGCGCAAAATTTGTCCAAGTCAGAGCATCCTGAAATCTACCTGTGGATGTGTGATTACACTTTTTTGTCTCAAATTACTCAAAAATCTTCTTTTCTTTTAGTCATTTTTGGATCTTGAACTAGGGATGTATGCATAAAACGAGTTCTGACTAAAAGAAAATCACTCCAGATATTCATCTTATTAATTTAAAGACAAAAACGACTTCAGCTGACATTTGAATAAATCAGAAGATTTGATCAGGTAGGGGATGCACTGACTACACTGCTGCAGGGAATATGGGTGGTTGGTGGGTCGGTTTTTCTGCTGTGGTTTGCTCCTTCTTTCCTTATCAAACGTCTATCGTCCTGATCTCTCTTCCTTCTTTTTTTTGGTGTTTGTTACTCTCTTGTAACAGCTCTAGTCTTCGGCACTTATATTACCTTATTGTGTTGTAAACGCCTTAACACTTTGCAGTCTCTTGGTGCCGGTAAAAATTATCCGTTCCGGTCACCTGCGCCGTGCCCGAAAAGTCCGTTGCAGTCACTCTCCTGACTGGGTGACCAGATGGGGTATTTTGTACTGCTGGCTGTGTGACTGCAAAGTGTTAAAACTTTTACTAAAACAAAAACAGGTAGGGGTTGGGCTGGCTGTAAGGTGTTTGCCTCAACTGGTACAGCAGCTGAAAGGAATCAAGGTCATTCCCCACATTTCTTCTAAAGGTAGATGTGACTGTTTCCTTCTCCTGCTGCTGCCACTCTCCTCTCTGGCTCTCTCTCCCACACACTCTCTCTCTTTCTCTCTCTCTCTCTCTCTCTCTCTCTCTCTCTCTCTCTCTCTCTCTCTCT
>NW_004797593.1:763750-766121 GCF_000002075.1 Aplysia californica
CCTTATCTCCCCTCCTTCTTTATTTGTGTTTGTTACTCTCTTGTAACACCTCTAGTCTTCGGCACTTATATGACCTTATTGTGTTGCAAGTGCCGTAACACTTACAAAAACCTCCCCAGGCAATGGCCAGGCCAAGAGCATCTCGTCGATTCTCTCCCATTACATGATCCCGGAGGTACAGACGGGCGCTACGACCTCCATGTTGTCAAGCTCGGAGCAGTCGTACTTCTCCCGCGCCATTCCGAGCGAAGAAGTCTACTTCACTGCCATTGCTAGTCTGCTGCAGAGGCTTGGCTGGAAGTATGTTGAGGTAGGTCACGAAGTTATTATTAAATCTTGGAGCACCGGCCGTGGAATTTTAGTTACAGCGGGGGGTTTCCCGCCGAGTGCCTTATCCCGTCGGTGTCACAGGGGTCAGCTCCCTGTCACTGCTCTGTCTGGGCTAACTTAATTTTTGGTACTTTTCAACATACAGTTTTAGGTGTATCCTTGTATTTATAGTAATTATCATTTAATGTACTCAAAGCATGCATTTCTGCCCTTGAGACTCAAAAAAGAACAGACTTTGTAGCTTGTCTGGTTATTTTGTTAGACGTGATGAAGTCGGCAATGCTAAATTGTAAAACATTTTTTGTGGAACCTGGTGTCAGATTCTCCACATAAGACAAATCCTGTTTGATGAAATAAAATGTAGAAAAATGCAATACTTTTGGCACTTAATACAACTCGGGACCATTGTGAAAGAGCTGCTCGAAGAAAGGATGAGGGGCAGGAGAGCCAGGGGAAGAAGGCAAAGAATAACATGGATGGACCACTTATAAACATGGACCGACCTGGGTACAGCAGAATGTGTAACGGCAGCTCGCGACCGTGAAGGTCATCAACCCTCTGAGTCAGAGATGATACCTTCAGGAAACGAGATGAAAAGGGCAGTAGGCTGCGCACCGCTATCCATGATGTAACGGTCATTTTAAAAAAGATGTGAGAACAGTTGTTATGTTTGGAAGATGCATTTCTTAACCCAAGTTCAAGAATGCCCATTGGAGGTTCGGACCCAGTTCTTCCTCTTCATAAGCCAGCGTGTTACCTCCTGAACTGACAGGACAAGCCAGTGCAATTCCATCTGATCTGACATGATACCACTTGAGCTGACATAATAAGCCAGCATTATGCCAGCATGATATCACCTGAATGGACTGTGTTTCCTTTATGGATGTCAATGAGATCACTGATTGCTTGCTATTAACACACTGGTGTCTGTTGTGTAGGGGTTGGGCGCTTCGCCATCATATACAGGAGATCCTAGTTTGATTCCCAAGTGGGGTGAATTTTTCATTGAGTCTTTCTGCTGAGATGTTGTATCCATCTCAGTTTGGGTTGGCCCTGACAGACAGGGTTGAAGCAAGCCTCATAAACTATCCAGTTTATCTCAAAGTATGTGTGTGTTTGGGTTGGGGGGGGGGGGATATAAAAATCTACATTGATATATTAAGGAAAACCAAAGTTACTAACAATGTTGTGTTGTTTTACTTCTTTACCAGGTGGTTACTTATTCGTCCGGCATGTATCATGAACAGACGAAGGTGTTCCGACGAGTGGCAGCCAAGTAAGTGTCTTGCTGTTGTTGTTGGGGCTGGCAGATAAGACATGAGCTCTCAGTTTTGAAAACTGTTACGCGTTAAATGTTCTTTAGGCAGAAGATATTTGGAGACGTCTCCGGTGAGCACCCAGGAACTATTCGGAGACGTACTCCCGCACACAAATACACTTCTTTGGGGGTCAAACTGCGCATTGTTTGCTGCAGATCACTCATATGGACACTAAAACTGTCGCAAATCAATTAATTTCAAGAAAATTTCAAACCTAACTGCAACATATCAAATTATGGATTAAAACAGAGGGGCATGCCCCCCTGTAACCCCCCCCCCGATTTTTTTTTTACCTGGTCCAGAAGCACAAAGCATATTGATAGGTCTATCTCAGTCGGACACGCCTCCGAATAGATACTACGTCGAATGTGCCTTTTAAAGCCAAACAATAGCCACCACAGAAACAGCAATCCGCTTCTGATAATAATATGTGGTGTGTGGGTTGCAGCTGAGAGGAACTCGGTGCCATAACGGTCACATTAACTTCGGCAAGGGGAAGAGCAGGGTAGTCATACGCTGAATGAAAGAGGCACATTATGCAGAAGGAACAAAAAGTATTAGGCCACCCACCATCAAGGTACATGTACAAGTCGCAGCAGGCAGGATCACACCACAGGGGAAAGATTTCATGCGTCCGTGCAAACTGAGAAGACAAACATACATACACACACAAACACACACACACACATACACAAATACTATTACATTCACACACACACACA